>NC_088217.1:77701750-77744250 GCF_036934945.1 Oncorhynchus masou masou | reverse complement strand
CCATCCCCCCCGCCTCTCCTCCTGTGCCCTCCTGCAGAGACTGAGAGCCTGTCATGGTCTTCACTGGAATCAGATGGGCCATCTGGAGAGAGAGAATGAGATAAAACACTGAATTATGGGAATGTCCGTTCTCATTTTCTAATTCCATCAGACAGACATACTGCTTGTTGACTGTAGTATAGGCTACAGCATAGTAGTATGCAATATCAAATACAATTACAGGTTGTGTGTATTTTGTATATTTGTAAATGTCAACACACACACACACAGAGAGACAGCCAGACGACAGAAGGGACAGACACACACCTGTGGTTCAACTGGGCGGTGTGTTGGTGGGGTGCGGGCCGGCTGCATCCCTGCAGTGCTGAAGGACTCGGAGCGAGGAGGCAGGGAGGCCTCAGAGACCCGGCTGGAGACGGCCTTGTGCTGCATGGCAGGAGAACTCTGTCTGTTCAGCTTGGACCGCTCCTCCACCTGACACACATCATCAGGATTATTAGACCACCTGGACATTACCAACAGGTTCATGCCGTGTTGTCGACAGTGTTCTAGAGGCACTGAGCAATCAATCATGCAATTAATGGTTAGAATCAACTGGTACTCCTCTACAAGGGATGGAGGAGAGGAGGAGAGGGGGATGAAGGAGAGGAGGAGAGGAGGATGGAGGAGAGGCGGATGGAGGAGAGGAGGATGGAGGAGAGGGGGGTGGAGGAGAGGGGGATGAAGGAGAGGAGGAGAGGGGGATGGAGGAGAGGGGGGATGGAGGAGAGGGGGATGGAGGAGAATAGGAGAGGGGGATGAAGGAGAGGAGGAGAGGGGGAGGGGGATGGAGTAGAGGGGGATGGAGGAGAGGAGGATGGAGGAGAGGAGGAGAGGGGGATGGAGGAGAGGGGGATGGAGGAGAAGAGGAGAGGGGGATGAAGGAGAGGAGGAGAGGGGGATGGAGTAGAGGGGGATGGAGGAGAGGAGGATGGAGGAGAGGAGGAGAGGGGGATGGAGGAGAGGAGGATGGAGGAGAGGAGGAGAGGGGTTGGAGGAGGGAGGAGGGAGAGGGGGATGGAGGAGAGGAGGAGAGGGGTTGGAGGAGAGAAGGAGAGGGGGATGGAGGAGAGGAGGATGGAGGAGAGGGGGATGGAGGAGAGGAGGAGAGGGGGATGGAGGAAAGGAGGAGAGGGGATGGAGGAGAGGGGGATGGAGGAGAGGCAGAGAGGGGGATGGAGGAGAGGACGAGAGGGGGATGGAGGAGAGGAGGATGGAGGAGAGGAGGAGAGGGGGATGGAGGAGAGGAGGATGGAGGAGAGGAGGAGAGGAGTTGGAGGAGAGAGGAGGAGAGGGGGATGGAGGAGAGGGAGGATGGAGGAGAGGGAGGAGAGGGGTTGGAGGGATGGAGAAGGAGAGGGGGATGGAGGAGAGGAGGATGGAGGAGAGGGGGATGGAGGGAGGAGGAGAGGGGGATGGAGGAAAGGAGGAGAGGGGATGGAGGAGAGGGGGATGGAGGAGAGGCAGAGAGGGGGATGAAGGAGAGGACGAGAGGGGGATGGTGGAGAGGCGGAGAGGGGGATGGAGGAGAGGGGAATGAAGGAGAGGAGGAGAGGGGGATGGAGGAGAGGAGGAGAGGGGGATGGAGGAGAGGAAGAGAGGGGGATGGAGGAGAGGGGGATGGAGGAGAGGGGGATAGAGGAGAGGAAGAGAGGGGGATGGAGGAGAGGAAGAGAGGGGGATGTAGGTGAGGGGGATGGAGGAGAGGGGGATGGAGGAGAGGCGGATAGAGAGGAAGAGAGGGGGATGGAGAAGAGGAAGAGAGGGGGATAGAGGAGAGGGGGATAGAGGAGAGGAAGAGAGGGGGATGGAGGAGAGGGGGATAGAGGAGAGGAAGAGAGGGGGATGGAGGAGAGGGGGAGAGGGGGATGGAGGCGAGGCGGAGTTTGAGGGTATCATTCTAGCAGATAAGAGAATCTGAAATGTTGAGAATCCATGTTGGTCTGTGATCCCAGAGAAAATATAGTCCACCACCGATTGGCCAGCACTAAAGAGAGTCCTGATTGGCCTCCACCCAGCACCAAGCTGAGACCTGATTGGCATTCACCCAGCTGAGACCTGATTGGCCAGCACCCATCACCAAGCTGAACTGCAATTGGCTAACTGACCGTAAACAGGAAGTGACACGTATGGAGTCCTTGCTGTGACATCATCAACCTCCAGAAGGAGGGGCGGTTGGGGGGGGACTATTGACTTTTGATTGGATTGGGGACTATTGGAGGTAGATGGGTAAGGATGAACCAACTGAGCTATATGAAGTTGAAACAATGTTGTAGTACAAGATAGTATAAAATATAGAAATGTATAATATTTTGTTTTATCTACAAATATAATAAAGAATATATGTCTGTGTCTGTCTGTCTGTCTGTCTGTCTGTCTGTCTGTCTGTCTGTCTGTCTGTGTGTTTGTGTGTGTGTGTGTGTGTGTGTGTGTGTGTGTGTGTGTGTGTGTGTGTGTGTGTGTGTGTGTGTGTGTGTGTGTGTGTGGCTAGTGGCTAGCAGCGAGTGGTCTGATAGTGAGCTGGGACTGGGAGCCGAAGGGGGAGCCATCAGGAGAGGGGTGAGGAGAACACATAGGGGTGAGGTAGGGGGAGGAGCAGGGTGTGAGATACTGGGAGTGGTAGAATGGAGCGGGTGGGGAATTGAGGGAGAGATGATATGGGGACTCAGGTCGGGAGTGTGAGGGGGAGATTCCGGCTGAGGTTTGGGGTGAGGTTCTCGGTGACCCTCGGGGCGAGAGGCCCATCCAGTTTAAGGCTGAAACTAACTGTTTCAGAGGACCTGAGCTCTTACAAGGAGAACGAAGGGGGGAGAAAGAGAGGGAGGACCGAGACAGGGATGACTGCTTGGATCTAATGGGCATGGCCTGGGCCAGGTGTGATCTGAGCATGTTAGCTGGAGCAGAGGAAGTCAGGTCCAGGTTAGAGGTCGTGACCTCATCATCATCACTGACCTCTGACTTCACTCTGTTCAGAGGGGGAGGTGCCCAGCCGGGGACTTGGAGGAACGGACTCTGCTTGGAGCATTCAGGAGCCAGGAAGTGATTTTGATTGGAGGACAGGAAAGGGCGTAGCCGGCCTGCCGGTGCAGAGGCTGAGAGGTCAGGGGTTAGGGATCGGGGGTAGAGGTCAGAATTCGTATGACCCCCATAAGATCCCAACAGACTTTCATGGCTGGAAGCCATCCTCAAACCCCCCACACCTCCCTCTCTACCCCTTTCCCTCTCCTCCTCTCTATACCTCCAACAATCCAACTCCCTCTTTTCTAGTTCCTCCATTTCTATATCTAGTTCATCTATTTCTACATCTAGTATACGACAGGGAAACAGAGAGCTGCCTCTAAGATCATGATCAGGAGAGGGGTAGAGGAAAGAAGAATTAGAATGAGAGGAGGAAGAGGAGTCTATTTCTACATCTATGTCATTTACTTCTATGTCTATTCTACGACAGGGGGAGATGGAGCTGCCACTACGGCCACTGACCCATATCTGCCCCTGGTCTTTCACCCCCAGGTTATGTCCCTGGTTGGGGCTGGAGCTGGGTGCCCAGGCTGGCCCATTGAGGGCCTCTTGTTTAGGGGCTTGGGGATTAGAGATGGGGCTCTCTTTTGGGGCTTGGTTGGGGTTAGGGCTGGGGCCTCGGTTAAAGCCAGCCTGTTGCCCCTTCCCATTATGCTGTGGCCCCTGGTTGGGGTTGTGTTGTGGCCCTGGGTGTTTAGGTCTGGGACTGCGTCCTCGGTCTTGCTGACCAGCCTTTTGACCAGCTCGGCTAGGCCCTTTTGGCCTCCGGTTGTTGTGTGGTACCCCCTGGTGGTTGGCTCCGGTATTGTATCCTCTTTCTTTCTGTCTGACCACCCTCTGACCGGCTTTCTGAGCTCTCATCTCTCTATCCTGCTGGCTGATCTCCTGTTTCAGAATGGGATCTACTAGATCCCTGGTCTCCAGGGAGATACGGATGTGAGGGGGAGGGGTGGGGTCGGAGGGGCTCGGCGAGGGAGGTTGGCGTGGGAAGGAATGTGGGATGAAGGTTGGTTGAAGGAGTGGCTTTGTCTGAGGAAAGGGCGGGGTGAGTGGCTCTGGGGGTGTGGCTGCTGCTTCAAGACCTGCAGACAAGGTGGGGCAGAAGTTAAACAAGCACACACACACACACACACACACACACACACACACACACACACACACACACACACACACACACCACATATAAAACACACACGAGAACTGTAACAGAAGAACACAATATCTTGTTCCGATCCACACTGTATGCACCGCTACACAGACAATGTTGTAGTTAGACTGAGACTGTACTCATGATCTTCAGTTATGAATGTTGTCCAGAGACCAGAGTCTCTCCAGAGTCTGTGTGTGTACCTCTTTAGCCCATGCAGGTTTGTCAGTAGGACTAGCTGAGTCTTTATAGTGATACAGAGGTTTCTTCTCGCCTGGTCGGCCATCTTGGTTTTGTTGTTGTTGCTGCTGTTGTAGAGACACCAGGTAGGCTCTCTACAAAACAAATAGGCAACAGTTGACCATCTCTTCAATTATTCAACACCATTGTTATATGACATCATCATAAGAGCCAAGTGTTACCTCCTGTTGTAACTGTCTCTGTAGCCTCTCGGCTTGATGTTGTTCCTCAATCTGCTTACGCTTATACTCCTATGGACACACACACACACACACACACACACACACACACACACACACACACACACACACGGAAGGCTGTTATTATCCAATCTTAACCAAATCACTATCATGACAGCACAGAGCCAAGCAACAGAGACACATGACCAATAGCATCACTCCACAAAGGACAGGTTAACCAATAGGATCCATACAGGACAGGGCTCACAGGGACGTTCCATGATCCATGTACAAATGACCTCGAGTAACCTGCACACCGGCTCGGTGTTACTTTTTATTACATTTTTTACTTTAGTTTATTTAGTAAATATTTTCTTAATTCTATTTCTTGAACTGCATTGTTGGATAAGGGCTTGTAAGTAAGCTTTTCACGGTAAGATCTACACCTGTCGTATTCGGCGCATGTGACAAATAAAATGTGATGTGATTTGATGGGGCTGGGGAGGGGGGTTCCTTGCAGGGTAAGTACTTGCAGAGAGGAACGAGGAACAACAAACACTGGACACAGGGACAAAGTACAGGTTTACACCACAGGCTCTGTAGCTGTAGTTTCACAGGGTTGAGGGGTCAGACTTGAGAGGAGGGTGGTAGGTAGATGTATACATGCAGGTATACAATGGGCATGCTCCTGTAGAAGTTATTGAGGGGTCAGGGGTGAGAGGTCAGGGGTATATACATATATAGACATGCAGGGGTAACAGAGTTACCAGCAGTAGAGCCTGCTCCTGTAGAAGTTATTGAGGGGTCAGGGGGTATATATATATATATATATATATATATATATATATATATATATATATATATATATATATATATAGACATGCAGGGGTAATAGAGTTACCAGCAGTAGAGCCTGCTCCTGTAGAAGTAATTGAGGGGTCAGGGGTGAGAGGTCAGGGGTATATATACATAGACATGCAGGGGTAACAGTGTTACCAGCAGTAGGGCCTGCTCCTGTAGAAGCTATTGATGGGTCAGGGGTATATATACATAGACATGCAGGGGTAACAATGTTACCAGCAGTAGAGCCTGCTCCTGCAGAAGCTGTTGCTGTAGGATCTCTAACTGTCTCTGTTCCTCCTCCAGCTGTCTACGGATATACTCCTATCACAACGCAGCGTGGAGGGAAGGAGAGAACAGGAAACAGAAAGAGAGAGTCAGACAGAGATGTACTCCTAATGCAGCCTGGAGGGAAGGAGAGAACAGGAAACAGAAAGAGAGAGTCAGACAGAGATGTACTCCGAATGCAGCCTGGAGGGAAGGAGAGAACAGGAAACAGAGAGAACAAGAGACAGATATACTCCTATACACTGTAGCAGCAGGTAGAGAGAGAACAAGAGACAGATATACTCCTATACACCGTAGCAGCAGGTAGAGAGAGAACAAGAGACAGATATACTCCTATACACTGTAGCAGCAGGTAGAGAGAGAACAAGAGACAGATATACTCCTATACACTGTAGCAGTAGGTAGAGAGAGAACAAGAGACAGATATACTCCTATACACTGTAGCAGCAGGTAGAGAGAGAACAAGAGACAGATATACTCCTATACACCGTAGCAGCAGGTAGAGAGAGAACAAGAGACAGATATACTCCTATACACCGTAGCAGCAGGTAGAGAGAGAACAAGAGACAGATATACTCCTATACACCGTAGCAGCAGGAAGAGAGAGAACAAGAGACAGATATACTCCTATACACTGTAGCAGCAGGAAGAGAGAGAACAAGAGACAGATATACTCCTATACACTGTAGCAGTAGGTAGAGAGAGAACAAGAGACAGATATACTCCTATACACTGTAGCAGCAGGTAGAGAGAGAACAAGAGACAGATATACTCCTATACACTGTAGCAGAAGGTAGAGAGAGAACAAGAGACAGATATACTCCTATACACCGTAGCAGCAGGAAGAGAGAGAACAAGAGACAGATATACTCCTATACACTGTAGCAGCAGGTAGAGAGAGAACAAGAGACAGATATACTCCTATACACTGTAGCAGCAGGTAGAGAGAGAACAAGAGACAGATATACTCCTATACACTGTAGCAGCAGGTAGAGAGAGAACAAGAGACAGATATACTCCTATACACCGTAGCAGCAGGTAGAGAGAGAACAAGAGACAGATATACTCCTATACACCGTAGCAGCAGGAAGAGAGAGAACAAGAGGACTACAGGAGGAAGTCAGTGTGTACCTGTTCTCTCTCCGCGTGCCTCCTCTCCTCATCTCTCCGTAGTTGTTCCATTTCCTCATAGCGCCTCCTCTGTTCTCTCTCCTGCTGCTTCCTCAACTCACGCTCCCTGCGCTGTTGCTGTTGGACAGAAAAAGAGACGTAAACATGTGTGTGTGTGCGTGGGTGTGTGTGTGTATGCATGAGTGTGTCCTACCTCCTCCAGTCTCCTCCTCTGTTCTTTCTGCTCCTCTATGCGTTTCTGTCGTTCGGCCAGTAGGAGGCGCTTGTGTTCCTCGTTCTGCTGTTGTTCCAACTGCTGGCGCCTCAGAGCCTCAGAGCGTTCCTTATTGGCCAGCTGCAGACGCAGGAAGTCCCGCCTTAACGTCGACTCACCAGGGATGTTAATGATTGAGCTGGGGAAGGACCAGTCAGAAGAGTGTGTGAGTGGAAATTGGACCAATGAGAGACTGTGTTTGTTGTATGTGTGTGTGTGTTACCTTGGCTCCCCCACGTCTCGCTCCTCTTCCTCCTCTTCACTCCCACTGTACTCATATTCTGTCTCATCTGCAGAAGAACACACACACCAGTCGGTTATAGTGGGCTAACACATCAGATCTCCCAGGAGGAGAAGTGAGCATCATACTCCATTTGTGTTCCAGACTACTGATATCTGTCTCACCCCTCTCTCCACGTTTCTTCTTGGTTCTGTCGATGTGGTCCTTCAGTTGGATGCGGATCTGTCGTTCGTTGGGCAGCTCTCTGATGAAGGGGTGCTTCAACAGCTGCTCTGTGCTGGGTCTCTGACCATGACTCTTCACCAAGCAACTCTCAATGAAGGACTGGAACTTCTTAGACCTGAAAGTTAGTATTATTATTTTTTTTTTCTTCGTAATAATCAGGATATTAGTGTGTGTGTATGTGTGTGTGTGTGTATGTGTGTGTGTGTGTGTGTGTGTGTGTGTGTGTGTGTGAAGCAGACTCACCACTTCTTGGACTTGAGTCTGGGGGCGGGGTTTCGTGGGATCAGGAAGAGGGCTCTCATTGGGTGCATGTCACACAATGCTGCAGACGGACAGAAAATAGTTAATACCAGTGTAAGTGTGGGTGTGTTGGTGTGTGTGTGTGTTGGTGTGTGTGTGTGTGTCCATACTTACGAGGGGCTCCTTCTGCCATTTCTATAGCTGTTATACCCAGAGACCACAGGTCACTCTAAGAGAGAGAGTGAGAGAAAGAGAGAGAGAGAGTGAGAGAGAGTGTGTGTGAGAGAGAGAGAGTGTGAGAGAGAGAGAGAGAGAGAGGGAGTGGACAAGTGAGAGCACTGAGTCAGGAGGAAATAAATACATGAAGGGACAAAACACAATGTGTGAAGCAGAGTATTCTGGGTACCTTAAAGTCGTAGGTGGCCTCAGGGTTCTCGTCGCAGGCAATGACCTCGGGAGCCATCCAATAGGGAGTCCCGATGAAGGTGTTCCTCTTCCCCACCGTCCGGTCCAGCTGGGCGCTCACACCAAAGTCCACTGATCAGAGACCAATCAACATATCAATCAATTACTCACTGAGTCAGTCAATTATTTTACATATCTGTCTGCCTGCATGATCAATGTGGAAACTGAAGAAGGTGACATATTCAGCAATTCTGGGTAGGACAATGGAATTTGTCTTCAAAAATAAATATTTTATTATTAAAACCAGTCTGTCTCACCCAGTTTGACCTCTGCGTTCTCCGTCAGCAGGACGTTCTGACCCTTGATGTCTCTGTGGATGACCTTGTGCTGGTGGAGATGGGTCAGACCCTGGAGAGAGAGAGGTAGAGAGAGAGAGGTAGAGAGAGGCAGAGAGAGAGGTAGAGAGAGAGGTAGAGAGAGAGGTAAAGAGAGGTAGAGAGAGAGGTAGAAAGAGAGGTAGAGAGAGGTAGAGATAGTTACAGGATGAGAGGTAGAGAGAGGTAGAGAAAGAGAGGTAGAGATGTAGAGAGAGGAAGAGAAAGAGAGGTAGAGAGAGAGCGGTAGAGAGAGGTAGAGAGAGAGGTAGAAAGAGAGGGAGAGAGAGGTAGAGATAGTTACAGGATGAGAGGTAGAGAGAGGTAGAGAAAGAGAGGTAGAGAGATGAAGAGAGAGGGAGAGAGAGAGGTAGAGAAAGAGAGGTAGAGAGAGTAGGAGAGAGAGGTAGAGAAAGAGAGGTGGAGAGGGGTAGAGAAAGAGAGGTAGAGAGAGGTAGAGAAAGAGAGGTAGAGAGAGAGAGAGAGAGAGGAGACGGGTAGAGAAAGAGGTAGAGAGAGAGGTAGAGAGAGCGGTAGAGAGAGGTAGAGAAAGAGAGGTAGAGAGAGCGTTAGAGAGAGAGGTAGAGAAAGAGAGGTAGAGAAAGAGAGGTAGAGAAAGAGAGGTAGAGAGAGTTAGAGAAAGAGAGGTAGAGAGAGCGGTAGAGAGAGAGGGAGAGGTAGAGAAAGAGAGGTAGAGAGAGCGGTAGAGAGAGCAGTAGAGAGAGAGTAGTAGAGAAAAAGAGGTAGAGAGAGCGGTAGAGAGGTAGAGAGAGGTAGAGAAAGAGAGGTAAAGAGAGCAGTATAGAGAGAGGTAGAGAAAGAGAGGTAGAGAAAGAGAGGTAGAGAAAGAGAGGTAGAGAGAGGTAGAGAAAAGAGAGGTAGAGAGAGGTAGAGAGAGAGGTAGAGAGAGGTAGAGAAAGAGAGGTAGAGAGAGCGGTAGAGAGAGGGGTAGAGAAAGAGAGGTAGAGAGAGCGGTAGAGAGAGCGGTAGAGAGAGAGGTAGAGAAAAAGAGGTAGATAGAGCGGTAGAGAGAGGTAGAGAGAGGTAGAGAAAAAGAGGTAGAGAGAGAGGAGACGGGTAGGGAAAGAGGTAGAGAAAATGAGGTAGAGAGAGATAGAGAGAGGTAGAGAGAGAGGTAGAGAAAGAGAGGTAGAGAGAGGTAGAGAGAGAGAGGAGACGGGTAGAGAGAGGTAGAGAGGTAGAGAGGTAGAGAGAGGTAGAGAGAGGTAGAGAGAGGTAGAGAAAGAGGTAGAGAGAGAGAGGTAGAGAGAGGGGTAGAGAGGTAGAGGTAGAGAAAGAGAGAGAGAGAGGAGACGGGTAGAGAGGGGTTGAGAGAGGTAGAGAGAGGTAGAGAGGTAGAGAAAGAGAGGTAGAGAGAGAGGTAGAGAGAGAGAGAGTAGACGGGTAGAGAGAGGTAGAGAAAGAGAGGTAGAGAGAGGTAGAGCAAGAGGTAGAGAAAGAGAGGTAGAGAGAGAGGTAGAGAGAGGGGTAGAGAGGTAGAGGTAGAGAAAGAGAGGTAGAGAGAGGTAGAGAAAGAGAGGTAGAGAGAGGTAGAGCGAGAGGTAGAGAAAGAGAGGTAGAGAGAGAGGAGACGGGTAGGGAAAGAGGTAGAGAAAATGAGGTAGAGAGAGATAGAGAGAGGTAGAGAGAGAGGTAGAGAGAGAGGTAGAGGTAGAGAAAGAGAGGTAGAGAGAGGTAGAGAGAGAGGAGACGGGTAGAGAGAGGTAGAGGGAGGTAGAGAGAGAGGTAGAGAGAGGTAGAGAGAGGTAGAGAAAGAGGTAGATAGAGCGGTAGAGAGAGGTAGAGAGAGGTAGAGAAAAAGAGGTAGAGAGAGCGGTAGAGAGGTAGAGAGAGGTAGAGAAAGAGAGGTAAAGAGAGCGGCGGTAGGTAGAGGGAGGTAGAGAAAGAGAGGTAGAGAGAGGTAGAGAAAGAGAGGTAGAGAGAGGTAGAGAGAGAGGTAGAGAGAGGTAGAGAAAGAGAGGTAGAGAGAGCGGTAGAGAGAGCGGTAGAGAGAGAGGTAGAGAAAAAGAGGTAGATAGAGCGGTAGAGAGAGGTAGAGAGAGGTAGAGAAAAAGAGGTAGAGAGAGAGGAGACGGGTAGGGAAAGAGGTAGAGAAAATGAGGTAGAGAGAGATAGAGAGAGAGGTAGAGGTAGAGAAAGAGAGGTAGAGAGAGGTAGAGAGAGAGAGGAGACGGGTAGAGAGAGGTAGAGAGAGGTAGAGAGAGGTAGAGAGAGGTAGAGAAAGAGGTAGAGAGAGAGGTAGAGTGAGGGGTAGAGAGGTAGAGGTAGAGAAAGAGAGAGAGAGAGAGGAGACGGGTAGAGAGAGGTTGAGAGAGGTAGAGAAAGAGAGGTAGAGAGAGAGGTAGAGAGAGAGAGAGTAGACGGGTAGAGAGAGGTAGAGAGAGGTAGAGAAAGAGAGGTAGAGAGGTAGAGCAAGAGGTAGAGAAAGAGAGGTAGAGAGAGGTAGAGAGAGGGGTAGAGAGGTAGAGGTAGAGAAAGAGAGGTAGAGAGAGGTAGAGCGAGAGGTAGAGAGAGAGGGGTAGAGAGTTAGAGGTAGCGAAAGAGAGGTAGAGAGAGAGGTAGAGAGAGAGGAGACGGGTAGAGAGAGGTTGAGAGAGGTAGAGAGAGGTAGAGAGGTAGAGAGAGGTAGAGAAAGAGAGTTGAGAGAGAGGTAGAGAGAGAGAGTAGACAGGTAGATAGGTAGAGAGAGGTAGAGCGAGAGGTAGAGAAAGAGAGGTAGAGAGAGAGGTAGAGAGAGGGGTAGAGAGGTAGAGGTAGAGAAAGAGAGGTAGAGAGAGAGGTAGAGAGAGAGGAGACGGGTAGAGAGAGGTTGAGAGAGGTAGAGAGAGGTAGAGAGGTAGAGAGAGGTAGAGAAAGAGAGTTGAGAGAGAGGTAGAGAGAGAGAGTAGACGGGTAGAGAGAGGTAGAGAGAGGTAGAGCGAGAGGTAGAGAGAGGTAGAGAGAGAGGTAGAGAGAGGTAGAGAGAGGTAGAGAGAGGTAGAGAGAGGTAGAGCGAGAGGTAGAGAGAGGTAGAGCGAGAGGTAGAGAGAGGTAGAGCGAGAGGTAGAGAGAGGTAGAGAGAGAGGTAGAGAGAGAGGTAGAGAGAGGTAGAGAGAGGTAGAGAGAGAGGTAGAGAGAGAGGTAGAGAGAGGTAGAGAGAGAGGTAGAGAGAGAGGTAGAGAGAGAGGTAGAGAGGTAGAGAGAGAGGTAGAGAGAGGTAGAGAGAGGTAGAGAGAGAGGTAGAGAGAGGTAGAGAGAGGTAGAGAGAGAGAGGAGACGGGTAGAGAGAGTAAAGTAAATAAGGCTTTTATGACTGCTGAATATCAACTACAATCACTTAGATCATGTAATTCAGGTAGAGATACCTAGAAATGTCATTTCAATAACTGAACTGATGTTAGTCAACTAGTTGTTGAAAAAACTCAAAATAACCAAAATGGTTCATCTCTCAGCACTACATTTTTAGCAATACTTACCCTGAGGATCTCTCTGCAGATGTAGGCAGTCCACTCTTCCTTCAGTGAGTTCCCCTTGGTGTTCTTAATCAGATCAGTTATTGAGCCCGCCCCACAGAACTCCATCACCAACTACAGAGACAGATAGAGAGAGACAGAGAAATTTTGAAAAACTCCCATATCTACTGGGTGAAATTCCACAGTGTGCCATCAGAGCAGCAAGATTTGTGACCTGTTGCCACGAGAAAAGGGCAACCAGTGAGGAACAAACACCATTGTAAATACAACCCATATCTATGCTTATTTATTTTATCTTGTGTCCTTTCAAATTTGTACCTTGTAAAAACACTGTATATATATATATATATATAATATGACATTTTCAATGTCTTTGTTGTTTTGAAACTTCTGTATGTGTGATGTCTACTGTTAATTTTTATTGTTTACCTTACTTGCTTTGGCAATGTTAACACATGTTTCCCATGCCAATAAAGCCCCTTGAATTGAATTGAATTGAAAGACCGAGAGAGAGAGAGACAGAGAGAGACCGAGAGAGAGAGAGAGAGACCGAGAGGGGGAGACAAAGAGGCAGAGAGACAGAGAGAGACAGAGCCCCAGGACAGCAGCACAATTAGACCCAACCAAATCATGAGAAAACAAAAAGATAATTACTTGACACATTGGAAAGAATTAACAAAAAAACAGAGCAAACTAGAATGCTACTTCGCCCTAAACAGAGAGTACACAGCGGCAGAATACCTGACCACTGTGACTGACCCAAAATTAAGGAAAGCTTTGACTATGTACAGACTCAGCGAGCATAGCCTTGCTATTGAGAAAGGCCGCCGTAGGCAGACATGGCTCTCAAGAGAAGACAGGCTATGTGCTCACTGCCCACAAAATGAGGTGGAAACTGAGCTGCACTTCCTAACCTCCTGCCCAATGTATGACCATATTAGAGAGACATATTTCCCTCAGATTACACAGATCCACAAAGAATTCGAAAACAAATCCAATTTTGAAAAACTCCCATATCTACTGGGTGAAATTCCACAGTGTGCTATCAGAGCAGCAAGATTTGTGACCTGTTGCCACGAGAAAAGGGCAACCAGTGAAGAACACGCACCATTGTAAATACAACCCATATCTATGCTTATTTATTTTATCTTGTGTCCTTTACCATTTTTACATTTTTAAAACACTGTATATATATATATATATATATATATATATATATATATATATATATATAATATGACATTTGTAATGTCTTTATTGTTTTGAAACTTCTGTATGTGTAATGTTTACTGTTAATTTTTATTGTTTATTTCACTTTATATATTATCTACCTCACCTGCTTTGGCAATGTTAACACATGTTTCCCATGCCAATAAAGCCCTTGAATTGAATTGAATTGAATTGTCAGAGACAGAGAGAGAGACCGAGAGAGAGAGAGAGACAGAGAGAGAGAGAGAGACACAGAGAGAGAGAGAGAGAGAGAGAGAGAGAGAGAGAGAGAGAGAGAGAGAGAGAGAGAGACAGAGAGAGAGAGAGAGACAGAGAGAGAGAGAGAGAGAGAGACAGAGAGAGAGAGAGAGAGAGAGAGAGAGAGAGACAGAAAGACAGACCGACAGAGAGACCGAGAGAGAGAGACAGAGACAGAGAGAGAGAGAGAGAGAGAGAGAGAGAGAGAGACAGAGAGACAGACCGACAGAGAGACCGAGAGAGAGAGACAGAGAGAGAGAGAGACAGAGAGAGAGAGACAGACAGAGAGACCGAGAGAGACAGAGAGAGAGAGACAGAGAAAATGGTTACCACACACACCTGTGCACATACGCATGCAGGCGCACATGGATGCAAACACACACACACACAACACACACACACACACACACACACACACACACACACACACACACACACACACACACACACACACACACACACACATACCCATAGCTGGTCGTCGATGCCAGGAGGGTTCTTCTTGACGAAGGCACCGTAGTAGGTGGCAATGTTCCGATGGTGGCTGTACTTCTTCAACATGTTGATCTCACCTTTAATCTCCTCTTCCTCATCCTGGAACACACACACATTACAACGATGCTCACACACACACACACACACACACATTACAATTCTACACACACACATATGCACCTTAGAATGTGTGTGTGTGTGTGTGTGTGTGTGTGTGTGTGTGTGTGTGTGTGTGTGTGTGTGTGTGTGTGTGTGTGTGTGTGTGTGTGTGTGTGTGTGTGTGTGTGTGTGTGTGTGTGTATAATTATTTATGCGTGTCACTTACCCCGGTGACATCCATGACCTTGATGGCCGCAAGTTGCCCTGTCTTGACATGACGACCCTGAGACAGATAGAAGATAATTAGTTAAGGACCTAATCTTAAAGGAAAGCTCCTTTAAATATTTTGGTATTTGTTTCAGTCGTCCATTGTTGACATAGTCTCAAAACGTTTTCTGTCAGAAATCCTGTTTTCAAGATATGTAAACTTTCAAAATGCAAATGATGCATGAAATGATGCATCAAATGACGCAAAATGCATCACACAGGGATGACTTCTCTATTTTGAAGGTTACATATCTTGAAAACGTGATTGCTGACAAGCAAAACATTTTGTGACTCTGTCAAGAGGACTAAAGGAAACAATAATAAAAGGATGAAATGAAACCAAAGATTGTTTTAGGGTGGAGTTTTCTACTAATGTTGATCATTAACGAGAATAGTAGCAGGAAACAGGCAAGGGAGAAATGTTTACACTTAAATGATCCTAGTTCTAGGAGAGAATAAAGAACAGAATCAGAATATAAGAGACATTAATGAAGAGAAGAGGGGAGGAGGGGAAGGGGGGAGGAGGGAAGGGGGAGGAGGGAAGGAGGGGGAGGAGGGAGGGGAGGATGGGGAGGAGAAGGGGAGGAGGGGAAGGGGAGGAGGGAAGGGGAGGAGGGAAGGGGAGGAGGGAAGGGGGAAGGGGAGGAGGGAGGGGGGAAGGGGAGGATGGAGGGGAGGATGGGGGAGGGGGAGGAGGATGGAAGGGGAGGGGAGGGGGAGGAGGGAAGGGGAGGAGGGAAGGGAAGGGGAGGAGGAAGGAAGGGGAGGATGTGGGGAATTAAGTAACGACTAGCCACAGGCCAATGAGCTACCACTCCGACTCATACAGGCTACAGTAGAGTCCATACGTTTCACCACACACACACTTACTCACACACTTACTCACACACACGTTCTTGGAGACATAATTTTCTTTTAGGATCAGTCCCAATTCCACAACTACAAAAGTCTCTTTGTTTGACAAAAACAATAGAATTACTCCCAGGATAAAGCAGTCTATGGACCTCAAAGTCCACACACACACACACACACACACACACACACACACACACACACACACACACACACACACACACACACACACACACACACACACACACACACACACACACACACACACACACACACACACACACACACACACGTTGGTGGGGTGTGTGTGTGTCAGCTCTCATAACAAGGAAAGCCCTTCTCTTCCCTAAGACTCATTCAGAATGTAAACCTTTGTTGCTTTTTTCATTCGTTCATTCGTTATTCTCGCCTTCCTGACCTAGATCTGCTGTCTGAAGCCTCATAGCCCCAACCAGCTGACAAGTGTGTGCGCAATTGCTTGTGTGTGTGGGTTTGTGTGTGTGTGTGTGTGTGTGTGTCCACTGCCAACTCCATTACACAGATCCCCTCAGACACATTTACTATGCAGGACACTTCCTGACCGTAGCCTAGCAACAAGCCTGGCTGTCCAACGTACAGTGGCCAACACACACACACACACACACACACACACACACACACACACACACACACACACACACACACACACACACACACACACACACACACCAGGAGAGGAGATGAAGTGAGCATTGTCCTGCTAGGGGTGAGGGGGTAAGTGGGTGATGGGATGGACAGAATGACTGAAGGTTGGAGGCTATTTGCCACACACACACACACACACACACACACACACACACACACACACACACACACACACACACACACACACACACACACACACAAATTCCCCATTTGAAGGTTGGAGGCTATTTTTCCCCATTTCCATGACCACAGTAACCTTCCCCAGAGGAGGGAAAGATAAAAAGAAACCACTTTCTCCCTCACTCCGTCCCGCACTGACTACCCTGTCTAAGAAGTGCATACTGTTTGCATATTGTGCCACACACACACACACACACACACACACACACACACACACACACACACACACACACACACACACACACACAAATACACACCACTCTCCTTTCTACATCCCGATGTAAAATCGCAGGTTGACACATCTGACACATTCCAAATGTGAACATCCCCCCTCCACAGCTACACACACCAAGCCCCCCATCCTCCTCATAGAACCCAGCCCCCACATCCCCCTCCACAGCTACACACCCATTCTCCTCAAGCCCCCATCCTCCTCATAGAACCCCACATCCCCCTCCACAGCTACCAACCCCCATCCTCCTCATAGAACCCACACATCCCCCCCCCCATCCTCCTCCATAGAACCCACACATCCCCCTCCACAGCTCATAGAACACACACCACAGCCCAAGCCCACCATCCATCCCCCCCCCTCCACAGCTCATAGAACCCAAGCCCCCCACATTCCCCCTCCACAGCTACACACACCAAGCCCCCCATCCTCCTTATAGAACCCACACATCCCCCCTCCACAGCTCTCCTCATAGACCCCCTCCCCTCCACAGCTACACACAGCCCCCCCCTCCCATAGCTCCACAGCTACACACCAAGCCCCCATCCTCCTCATAGAACCCCTCCTCACAGAGCACCCATTCTCCTCATAGAACCCACACATCCCCCCCTCCACAGCTACACAGACCAAGCCCCCCATCCTCCTTATAGAACCACACATCCCCCCTCCACAACACCACCAAGCCCCCATCCTCCCATAGAACCCACACCCTCCCCTCCACAGCTACACAGACCAAGCCCCCCCCTCCACACCCTCCCCTCCACAGCTACACACACCAAGCCCCCATCCTCCTCATAGAACCCACACACCCCCCCTCCACAGCTACACAGACCAAGCACCCATTCTCCTCATAGAACCCACACACCCTCCCCTCCACAGCTACACACACCAAGCCCCCCATCCTCCTTATAGAACCCACACATCCCCCCCTCCACAGCTACACAGACCAAGCACCCATTCTCCTCATAGAACCCACACACCCTCCCCTCCACAGCTACACACACCAAGCCCCCCATCCTCCTTATAAACCCCCCCCCCCCTCCACAGCTCATCCACAGACCCATTCTCCTCATAGAACCCACACACCCTCCCCTCCACAGCTACACAGACCAAGCACCCATTCTCCTCATAGAACCCACACACCCTCCCCTCCACAGCTACACAGACCAAGCACCCATTCTCCTCATAGAACCCACACATCCTCCCCTCTCAATCCTATATGATTCCCCAGGCATCAAAGAGCCACTCTCTTTCCATATTAGGACATCTCCTTTGTGCATGACACAAGTAATTTTTCCAATGATTGATTACAGACAGTTTATTTCCCTTATAATTCACTGCATCACAATTCCATTGGGTCAGAAGTTTACTAACACTAAGTTGACTGTGCCTTTAAACGGCTTGGAAACTTACAGAAAATTATGTCATGTCTTTAGAAGCTTCTTTAGAGGCTAATTGACATCAGTTGAGTCAATAGGAGGTGTACCTGTGGATGTATTGCAAGGCCTACCTTCAAACTCAGTGCCTCTTTGCTTGACATCATGAGAAAATCAAAAGAAATCAGCCAAGACCTCAGGAAATAAATTGTTCACCTCCACAAGTGTGGTTCATCCTTGGGAGCAATTTCCAAACGCCTGAAGGTACCACATTCATCTGTACAAACAATAGTATGCAAGTATGGGACCACGCAGCCGTCATACCACTCAGGAAGGAGACGTGTTCTGTCTCCTAGAGATGAACGTACTTTGGTGCGAAAAGTGCAAATCAATCCCAAAACAACAGCAAAGGACCTTGTGAAGATGCTGGAGGAAACAGGTACAAAAGTATCTATATCCACAGTAAAACGAGTCCTACATCGACATAACCTGAATGGCCGCTCAGCAAGGAAGAAGCCACTGCTTCAAAACCGCCATAAAAAAGCAAGAATACGGTTTGCAGCTGCACATGGGGACAAAGATTGTACTTCTTGGAGAAATGTCCTCTGGTCTGATGAAACAAAAATAAAACTGTTTGGCCATGATGACCATCGTTATGTTTGAAGGAAAAAGGGGGAGGCTTGCAATCCAAAGAACACCATCTCAACCGTGAAGCATGGGGTGGCAGCATCATGTTGTGGGGTGCTTTGCTGCAGGAGGGACTGGTGCACTTCACAAAATTGATGGCTTCATTAGGATGGAAAATTATGTGGATATATTGAAGCAGCATCTCAAGACATCAGTCAGGAAGTTAAAGCTTGGTCGCAAATGGGTCTTCCAAATGGACAATGACCCTAAGCATACTTCCAAAGTTGTGGCAAAATAGCTTAAGGACAACAAAGTCAAGGTATTGGAGTGGCCATCACAAAGCCTTGACCTCAATCCTGTAGAGCAGAACTGAAAAAAGCGTGTGCGAGCAAGGAGGCCTACAAACCTGACTGAGTTACACCAGCTATGTCAGGAGGAATGGGCCAAAATTCACCCAATTTATTGTGGGAAGCTTGTGGAAGGCTACCCAAAATGTTTGACCAAAGTTAAACAATTTAAAGGCAACACTACCAAATACAAATTGAGTGTATGTAAACTTCTGACCCACTGGGAATGTGATGAAAGAAATAAAAGCTGAAATAAATCATTATCTTTGCTATTACCCTGACATTTCACATTCTTAAAATAAAGTGGTGATCCTAACTGACCTAAAACAGGGATGTTTTACTAGCATTAAATGTCAAGAATTGTGAAAAAAACTGAGTTTAAATGTATTTGGCTAAAGTGTATGTAAACTTATGACTTCAACTGTACCTCTGGGCCTGAAGCCTGGGATTATCCTAGCAGCCCAACCCAGCCATGGTGAGCCCTGAGCGGACAGAGCAGCATAATCCAGGCCCGTGCTCTGGAGCTACACAGGGGGTGTATAGTACTGTATATACTCTAAAGATGAGACATGCACACGTAAACACACACACACCGCAGTGTGAGCTGGAGAGCCAGGTTCAGCAAATCAGTGTTTCACTCTAGCAGTTCCGGAGGTCAAATTAATAACAACCGAGGAGATTTACACACACAGAGACAGAGACAGAGACAGAGAGAGAGAGAGAGAGAGAGAGAGAGAGAGAGAGAGAAGGATACACAGAGGAGAGGAGAGGGGAGAAGGCTACAGAGAGGAGAGGAGAGAAGGCTACAGAGAGGAGAGGAGAGAAGGCTACAGACAGGAGAGGAGAGAAGGCTACAGAGAGGAGAGGAGAGGAGAGAATGATACAGAGAGGAGAAGAGAGAAGGATACAGAGAGGAGAGGAGAGGAGAGAAGGATGCAGAGAGGAGAGGAGAGGAGAGGAGAGGAGGAGAGGAGAGGAGAAGAGCTGAGAGGAGAGAATGTTACAGAGATGAGAGGAGAGAAGGCTACAGAGAGGAGAGAAGGCTACAGAGAGGAGAAGGATACAGAGAGGAGAGGAGAGAAGGATACAGAGAGGAGAGAAGAGAAGGATACAGAGAGGAGAGAAGAGAAGGATACAGAGAGGAGAGAAGGATACAGAGGAGAGAAGAGAAGGATATGGAGAGGAGAGAAGAGAAGGATACAGAGAGGAGAGAAGAGAAGGATACAGAGAGGAGAGGAGAGAAGGCTACAGAGAGGGGAGGAGATAAGGCTACAGAGAGGAGAGAAGAGAAGGATACAGAGAGGAGAGGAGAGAAGGATACAGAGAGGAGAGGAGAGAAGGCTACAGAGAGGAGAGGAGAGAAGGCTACAGAGAGGAGAGGAGAGAAGGCTACAGAGAGGAGAGGAGAGAATGATACAGAGAGGAGAGGAGAGAAGGATACAGAGAGGAGAGGAGAGAAGGCTACAGAGAGGAGAGAGGATACAGAGAGGAGAGGAGAGAAGGCTACAGAGAGGAGAGGAGAAGGATACAGAGAGGAGAGGAGAGAAGGCTACAGAGAGGAGAGGAGAGAAGGCTACAGAGAGGAGAGGAGAGAATGATACAGAGAGGAGAGGAGAGAAGGATACAGAGAGGAGAGGAGAGAAGGATACAGAGAGGAGAGGAGAGAAGGATACAGAGGTGAGGAGAGAAGGATACGGAGAGGAGAGAAGAGAAGGATACAGAGAGGAGAGGAGAGAAGGCTACAGAGAGGGGAGGAGATAAGGCTACAGAGAGGAGAGAAGAGGATACAGAGCTGAGAGGAGAGAAGGATACAGAGAGGAGAGAAGAGAATGATACAGAGAGGAGAGGAGAGAAGGCTACAGAAAGGAGAGGATAGAAGGATACAGAGAGGAGAGGAGAGAAGGATACAGAGAGGAGAGAAGAGAAGGATACAGAGAGGAGAGAAGGATACAGAGCGGAGAGGAGAGAAGGAGACAGAGAGGAGAGAAGGATAAAGAGAGGAGAGAAGAGAAGGATACAGAGAGGAGAAGAGAGGAGAGAAGGATACAGAGAGGAGAAGAGAGAAGGATACAGAGAGGAGAGGAGATAATGATACAGAGAGGAGAAGAGAGAAGGCTAAGGAGAGGAGAGGAGAGGAGAGGACAGGAGAGGAGAGGAGAGGAGAGGAGAGGAGAGAAGTCTAAGGAGAGGAGGCTAAAGAGAGGAGAGGAGAGAAGGCTACCGAGAGGAGAGAAGGCTACAGAGAGAAGAGGAGAGAAGGCTAAGGAGAGGAGAGGAGAGAA
Organism: Oncorhynchus masou masou; assembly: GCF_036934945.1. Lineage (NCBI taxonomy): Eukaryota > Metazoa > Chordata > Actinopteri > Salmoniformes > Salmonidae > Oncorhynchus > Oncorhynchus masou. The sequence goes on along the minus strand of NC_088217.1, from coordinate 77,723,249 downwards.
GGCTACCGAGAGGAGAGAAGGCTACAGAGAGAAGAGGAGAGAAGGCTAAGGAGAGGAGAGGAGAGAAGGCTACCAAGAGGAGAGAAGGCTGATGAGAGGAGAGGAGGAAAAGGAGAGAGGAGAGGAGAGAAGGCTAAGGAGAGGAGGCTAAGGAAAGGAGATGTGAGCGGAGACTAAAGAGAGGAGGCTAATGAGAGGAGGCTAAGGAAAGGAGAAGGGAGCGGAGGTTAGGGAGAGGAGGCTAAGGAAAGGAGAGGGGAGCAGAGGTTAAGGAGAGGAGGCTAATGAGAGGAGGCTAAGGAAAGGGAGGAAGGGAGGCTAAGGAGAGAGGTTAAGGAGAGGAGGGAGAGGAGGCTAAGGAAAGGAGAGGAGCAGGAGCTAAGGAGAGGAGGCTAAGGAGAGGAGGCTAAGGAGAGGAGGCTAAGGAAAGGAGAGGGGAGCGGAGGTTAAGGAGAGGAGGCTAAGGAAAGGAGAGGTGAGCGGAGGTTAGGGAGAGGATGCTAAGGAGAGGAGGCTAAGGAAAGGAGAGGGGAGCGGAGGCTAAGGAGAGGAGGGAGAGACTAAGGAGAGGAGGCTAAGGAAAGGAGGCTAAGGAGGGAGGAGAGAGGAGCAGGAGGTTAAGGAGAGAGGAGGCTAAGGAGAGGAGGCTAAGGAAGGAGAGAGGAGCAGAGGCTAAGGAGAGGAGGAGAGGGAGAGGCTAAGGAGAGGAGGCTAAGGAGGCTAAGGGAGGAGGCTAAGGAGAGGAGGCTAAGGAAGGGAGAGGAGGCTAAGGAGAGGAGGCTAAGGAAAGAGAGAGAGGCTAAGGAGAGGAGGCTAAGGGAGGAGGCTAAGGAAGGAGAGAGGAGGCTAATGAAAGGAGAGGGGAGGCTAAGGAGAGGAGGGAGGAGGCTAAGGAGAGGAGGCTAAGGAGAGGAGAAGGAGCGGAGGCTAAGGAGAGGAGGCTAAGGAGAGGAGGCTAAGGGAGGAGGCTAAGGAGAGGGGAGCGGAGGCTAAGGAGAGGAGGCTAAGAGAGGAGGAGGCTAAGGGCAGAGGAGGCTAAGGAAAGGAGAGGGAGCGGAGGCTAAGGAGAGGAGGCTAAGGAGAGGAGAGAGGAGCAGAGGCTAATGAGAGGAGGCTAAGGAAAGGAGAGAGGGAGCGGAGGAGGGAGGAGGCTAAGGAAGGAAAGAAGCAGAGGGAGAGGAGGCTAAGGAAAGGAGAGGGGAGCGGAGGAGGCTAAGGAGAGGAGGCTAAGGAGAGGAAAGAAGAGGGGAGAGGAGGCTAAGGAAAGGAGAGGAGGCTAAGGAGAGGAGGCTAAGGAGGAGGAGAGAGGAGCAGGAGGCTAAGGAGAGGAGGCTAAGGAGAGGGAGAGGAGCAGAGGCTAATGAGAGGAGGCTAAGGAAAGGAGAGGGGAGGCTGAGAGAGAGGAGGCTAAGGAGAGGAGGCTAAGGAGAGGAGGCTAAGGAAAGGCTAAGAGAGGGGAGCGGAGGAGGCTAATGAGAGGAGGCTAAGGAGAGGAGAGAGGAGCAGAGGCTAATGAGAGGAGGCTAAGGAGGAAGGAGGGGAGGGAGAGGAGGCTAAGAGGAGGCTAAGGAGCGGAGGCTAAGGGAGGAATGAGAGGAGAGGAGGAGGCTAATGAGAGGAGGCTAATGAGAGGAGACTAAGGAAAGGAGAGGGGAGCGGAGGCTAATGAGAGGAGGCTAATGAGAGGAGGCTAAGGAGAGGAGAGAGGAGCAGAGGCTAAGGAGAGGAGGCTAAGGAGGAGAGAGGAGCAGAGGCTAATGAGAGGAGGCTAAGGAAAGGAGAGGGAGCGGAGGCTAAGGAGAGGAGGCTAATGAGAGGAGGCTAAGGAAAGGAGAGGGAGGCTAAGGAGAGGAGGCTAATGAGAGGAGGCTAAGGAAAGGAGAGGGGAGCGGAGGCTAAGGAGAGGAGGCTAAGGAGAGGAGGCTAAGGAGAGGAGAGAGGAGCGGAGGCTAATGAGAGGAGGCTAAGGAGAGGAGAGAGGAGCAGAGGCTAATGAGAGGAGGCTAAGGAGAGGGAGAGGAGCAGGAGGCTAATGAGAGGAGGAGAGGAGGCTAAGGGAGAGGAGGCTAAGGAGAGAGGAGCTAAGGAGAGAGGCTAATGAGAGGAGGCTAAGGAAAGGAGAGGGGAGCGGAGGCTAAGGAGAGGAGGCTAAGGAAAGAAGAGGAGGAGCGGAGGCTAAGGAGAGAGGCTAAGGAGAGGAGAGAGGAGCAGAGGCTAATGAGAGGAGGCTAAGGGAGGAGAGGGGAGGAGGAGGCTAAGGAGGAGGAGAGGAGGCTAATGAGAGGAGGCTAAGGAGAGGAGAGAGGAGCAGAGGCTAAGAGGAGGCTAAGGAAAAAGAGGAGCTAATGAGAGAGGCTAATGAGAGGAGGCTAAGGAAAGGAGAGGAGGAGCGGAGGCTAATGAGAGGAGGCTAAGGAGAAGAGAGGAGGCTAATGAGAGGAGGCTAAGGAGAGAGAGAGCGGAGGCTAAGGAGAGGAGGCTAAGGAAAGGAGAGAGGGAGGCTAATGAGAGGAGGCTAAGGGAGAGGAGGAGGCTAAGGAGAGGAGGCTAAGGAGAGGAGAGAGGAGCAGAGGCTAATGAGAGGAGGCTAAGGAGAGGAGAGGGAGCGGAGGCTAAGGAGAGGAGGCTAAGGAAAGAGAGAGCAAATGAGAGGAGCGGAGGCTAAGGAGAGGAGGCTAAGGAGAGGAGGAGGAGGAGGCTGAGAGGAGGCTAAGGAAAGGAGGGGAGGCGGAGGGAGAGGAGGCTAAGGAGAGGAGGAGGAGGAGAGAGGAGCAGAGGCTAATGAGAGGAGGCTAAGGAGAGGAGAGAGGCAGAGGAATGAGAGGAGGCTAAGGATGAGAGGAGGCTAAGGAGAGGAGGAGGGAGGAGGAGAGGAGGCTAAGGAGAGGAGGCTAAGGAGAGGAGAGAGGAGCAGAGGCTAATGAGAGGAGGCTAAGGAAAGGAGAGTGGAGCGGAGGCTAAGGAGAGGAGGCTAAGGAGAGGAGAGAGGAGCAGAGGCTAATGAGAGGAGGCTAAGGAAAGAAGAGGGGAGCGGAGGCTAATGAGAGGAGGCTAAGGAGAGGGAGAGGAGGAGCAGAGGCAAATGAGAGGAGGCTAAGGAAAGGAGAGGGAATGAGAGGAGGCTAAGGAGAGGAGGCAGAGGAAGGAGGCTAAGGAAAGGAGAGGAGCAGAGGCTAAGGAGATGAGAGGAGGCTAAGGAGAGGAGAGAGGAGCAGAGGCTAATGAGAGGAGGCTAAGGAGAGGAGAGAGGAGCAGAGGCAAATGAGAGGAGGCTAAGGAGAGGAGAGAGGAGCAGAGGCTAATGAGAGGAGGGTAAGGAAAGGAGAGGGGAGCGGAGGCTAAGGAGAGGAGGCTAAGGAGAGGAGAGAGGAGCAGAGGCTAATGAGAGGAGGCTAAGGAAAGAAGAGGGAGCAGAGGCTAAGGGGAGCGGAGAGGAGGCTGAGAGGAGGCTGAGGAGGCTAAGGAAAGGAGAGGGGAGCGGAGGCTAAGGAGAGGAGGCTAAGGAGAGGAGAGAGGAGCAGAGGCTAATGAGAGGAGGCTAAGGAGAGGAGAGAGGAGCAGAGGCAAATGAGAGGAGGCTAAGGAAAGGAGGGGAGTGGAGGAGGCTAAGGGAGAGAGAGGAGCAGAGGCAAAGGAGGCTAAGGAAAGGGAGAGGAGCGGAGGCTAAGGAGAGGAGGCTAAGGAGAGGGAGAGAGGAGCAGAGGCAAATGAGAGGAGGCTAAGGAGAGAGGAGAGAGAGCAGAGGCAAATGAGAGGAGGCTAAGGAGGAGAGAGGAGCAGAGGCTAATGAGAGGAGGCTAAGGAGAGGAGAGAGGAGCAGAGGCTAATGAGAGGAGGCTAAGGAAAGGAGAGGGGAGCGGAGGCTAAGGAGAGGAGGCTAAGGAGAGGAGAGAGGAGCAGAGGCAAAGGAGAGGAGGCTAAGGAAAGGAGAGGGGAGCGGAGGCTAAGGAGAGGAGGCTAATGCGAGGAGGCTAATGAGAAGAGGCTAATGAGAGACATCCCTAATCCTGTCTCTCTCCCTCACACTGAAGTCATTATTGATACCAGGCTAATTGACCCAGGAAGGTCTGGGTGGGTGAGGGGTGCATTGTGGGTAAGTGGAGCGTGTAGCCTCGGGGGAGGAGTGGCCTAATGAACACACTGCCAGTTGTGTGTGTGTGCAAGATTGTGGGTTTGTGTGTCGTTAGCAACATGACTCATGGTAGGTGAAGAGATAACTATCTTTAAAGTTTTTCCACAGAAAAGGAAGGGGGAGGGAGAGAGAGCGGGAGGGGGGGTGGGAGAGAGAGGGGAAAGAGAGCCGTAGAGGACAGGTGAGATTAGGTAAAGGAGTGGCGTTCTTCCCACGGCTAATAATCCCATTCTCATCTACATTTGATCAAGACCCGCCCCTTTTCCCTGATAACACAAATTCCACTCCAGATCTGTTTTAAATTGACCAATAACCGTCAGCGATGCACAAACCACAAGCACGTCATGTACACACTGTAGTACACACTGTACCAGACACACATCACTCTACGCTTGCGTGCGTGTGTGAATCATACTCTAAAGTGTTGTGTGTCTTCTATTTTTAAATAATGGTATTGACACAAACTGATGTGGTCAATCAACACATCAATCCATCAGTAGTGTTCTCTGTGCCCGACCGGGTCTCTCCTTAGGCAGTCAGAGTTTACAGTAGTGTTCTCTGTGCCCGACCGGGTCTCTCCTTAGGCAGTCAGAGTTTACAGTAGTGTTCTCTGTGCCCGACCGGGTCTCTCCTTAGGCAGTCAGAGTTTACAGTAGTGTTCTCTGTGCCCGACCGGGTCTCTCCTTAGGCAGTCAGAGTTTACAGTAGTGTTGAGGAGAGATGAGGAGAGAGAGAGGGGGAACAATGAAAAGAGAGAGGGGGGAACGTTGAAAAGAGAGAGGGGGAACGTTGAAAAGAGAGGGAAAACGATGAAAAGAGAGAGAGGGGGAACGTTGAAAAGAGAGAGAGGGAGAACGATGAAGAGAGAGAGGGGGGGACGATGAAAAGAGAGAGGGGGAACGTTGAAAAGAGAGAAAGAGGGAACGATGAAAAGAGAGAGGGGGAACGATGAAAAGAGAGAGAGGGGGAACGTTAAAAAGAGAGAGGGAAAACGATGAAAAGAGAGAGGGAAAACGATGAAAAGAGTGAGAGGGGGAATGATGAAAAGAGAGAGGGGGGAATGATGAAAAGAGAGAGAGGGGAATGATGAAAAGAGAGAGGGAACGATGAAAGAGAGAGAGGGGGAACGATGAAAAGAGAGAGAACGATGGAGAGAAATTATTCAGTATGTTCTCTATTTCTGGATCTTTTATCAGCTCTAAGGGTAGACACACACACACACACACACACACACACACACACACACACACACACACACACACACACACACACACACACACACACACACACACACACACACACACACACACACACACACACACACACACACACACACACACACACACACAGGCCATTAAGGCTTTTCATATGGAACAGAGAAATGTAGGGACAGATTTACACACACACACAAAATACATGATGGAAAAATGTCATTATATATTGATAAGAACTGCATGCAGAGTGGAGAACAGAGAGAGAGAGAGAGAGAGAGAGAGAGAGAGAGAGAGATAGATGGATGGATGGATTCCCAAAATCACCTTAGTTTGCAAGGGAGAGAGAGAGAATAACAGAGAGAGAGGTGGAAAGAGGGAGCGTTGATGGATCTTGGATGCCAAGGGAGAAGAAGAAACAAGAGACTACAGTACATTACAGTTAATAGGTTCAGTTATAAAGAGATGAATTACACTACATTACAGTTAATAGGTTCAGTTAGAAAGAGATGAATTACACTACATTACAGTTAATAGGTTCAGTTAGAAAGAGATGAATTACACTACATTACAGTTAATAGGTTCAGTTAGAAAGAGATGAATTACACTACATTACAGTCAACAGATTCAGTTAGAAAGAGATGAATTACACTACATTACAGTTAATCGGTTCAGTTAGAAAGAGATGAACACTACTGTACATTACAGTTAATAGGTTCAGTTATAAAGAGATGAATTACACTACATTACAGTTAATAGGTTCAGTTATAAAGAGATGAATTACACTACATTACAGTTAATAGGTTCATTTAGAAAGAGATGAATTACACTACATTACAGTTAATAGGTTCAGTTAGAAAGAGATGAACACTACAGTACATTACAGTTAATAGGTTCAGTTAGAAAGAGATGAATTACACTACATTACAGTTAATAGGTTCAGTTAGAAAGAGATGAACTACACTACATTACAGTTAATAGGTTCAGTTAGAAAGAGATGAACACTACAGTACATTACAGTTAATAGGTTCAGTTAGAAAGAGATGAATTACAATACATTACAGTTAATAGGTTCAGTTAGAAAGAGATGAATTACACTACATTACAGTTAATAGGTTCAGTTAGAAAGAGATGAATTACACTACATTACAGTTAATAGGTTCAGTTAGAAAGAGATGAATTACACTACATTACAGTTAATAGGTTCAGTTAGAAAGAGATGAATTACACTACATTACAGATAATAGGTTCAGTTAGAAAGAGATGAATTACACTACATTACAGTTAATAGGTTCAGTTAGAAAGAGATGAATTACACTACATTACAGTTAATAGGTTCAGTTAGAAAGAGATGAACTACACTACATTACAGTTAATAGGTTCAGTTAGAAAGAGATGAATTACACTACATTACAGTTAATAGGTTCAGTTAGAAAGAGATGAATTACACTACATTACAGTTAATAGGTTCAGTTAGAAAGAGATGAATTACACTACATTACAGTTAATCGGTTCAGTTAGAAAGAGATGAACACTACACTACATTACAGTTAATAGGTTCAGTTAGAAAGAGATGAATTACACTACATTACAGTTAATAGGTTCAGTTAGAAAGAGATGAATTACACTACATTACAGTTAATCGGTTCAGTTAGAAAGAGATGAACACTACACTACATTACAGTTAATAGGTTCAGTTAGAAAGAGATGAATTACACTACATTACAGTTAATCGGTTCAGTTAGAAAGAGATGAACTACACTACATTACAGTTAACAGGTTCAGTTAGAAAGAGATGAATTACACTACATTACAGTTAATCGGTTCAGTTAGAAAGAGATGAACTACACTACATTACAGTTAACAGGTTCAGTTAGAAAGAGATGAACACTACACTACATTACAGTTAATAGGTTCAGTTAGAAAGAGATGAATTACACTACATTACAGTTAATCGGTTCAGTTAGAAAGAGATGAACTACACTACATTACAGTTAACAGGTTCAGTTAGAAAGAGATGAATTACACTACATTACAGTTAATCGGTTCAGTTAGAAAGAGATGAACTACACTACATTACAGTTAACAGGTTCAGTTAGAAAGAGATGAACACTACACTACATTACAGTTAATAGGTTCAGTTAGAAAGAGATGAATTACACTACATTACAGTTAATCGGTTCAGTTAGAAAGAGATGAACTACACTACATTACAGTCAACAGGTTCAGTTAGAAAGAGATGAATTACACTACATTACAGTCAACAGGTTCAGTTAGAAAGAGATGAACTACACTACATTACAGTCAGCAGGTTCAGTTAGAAAGAGATGAACACTACAGTACATTACAGTTAACAGGTTCAGTTAGAAAGAGATGAACTACACTACATTACAGTTAACAGGTTCAGTTAGAAAGAGATGAATTACACTACATTACAGTCAGCAGGTTCAGTTAGAAAGAGATGAATTACACTACATTACAGTTAACAGGTTCAGTTAGAAAGAGATGAATTACACTACATTACAGTCAGCAGGTTCAGTTAGAAAGAGATGAACACTACAGTACATTACAGTTAACAGGTTCAGTTAGAAAGAGATGAACACTACACTACATTACAGTCAACAGGTTCAGTTAGAAAGAGATGAACTACACTACATTACAGTTAACAGGTTCAGTTAGAAAGAGATGAACACTACACTACATTACAGTTAGCAGGTTCAGTTAGAAAGAGATGAACTACACTACATTACAGTTAACAGGTTCAGTTAGAAAGAGATGAACACTACAGTACATTACAGTTAACAGGTTCAGTTAGAAAGAGATGAACTACACTACATTACAGTTAACAGGTTCAGTTAGAAAGAGATGAATTACATTACATTACAGTCAGCAGGTTCAGTTAGAAAGAGATGAATTACACTACATTACAGTTAACAGGTTCAGTTAGAAAGAGATGAACACTACAGTACATTACAGTTAACAGGTTCAGTTAGAAAGAGATGAACTACACTACATTACAGTTAACAGGTTCAGTTAGAAAGAGATGAATTACACTACATTACAGTCAGCAGGTTCAGTTAGAAAGAGATGAATTACACTACATTACAGTTAACAGGTTCAGTTAGAAAGAGATGAATTACACTACATTACAGTCAGCAGGTTCAGTTAGAAAGAGATGAACACTACAGTACATTACAGTTAACAGGTTCAGTTAGAAAGAGATGAACACTACACTACATTACAGTCAACAGGTTCAGTTAGAAAGAGATGAACTACACTACATTACAGTTAACAGGTTCAGTTAGAAAGAGATGAACACTACACTACATTACAGTTAGCAGGTTCAGTTAGAAAGAGATGAACTACACTACATTACAGTTAACAGGTTCAGTTAGAAAGAGATGAACTACACTACATTACAGTCAGCAGGTTCAGTTAGAAAGAGATGAACACTACAGTACATTACAGTTAACAGGTTCAGTTAGAAAGAGATGAACTACACTACATTACAGTTAACAGGTTCAGTTAGAAAGAGATGAATTACACTACATTACAGTCAGCAGGTTCAGTTAGAAAGAGATGAATTACACTACATTACAGTTAACAGGTTCAGTTAGAAAGAGATGAACACTACACTACATTACAGTCAACAGGTTCAGTTAGAAAGAGATGAACTACACTACATTACAGTCAGCAGGTTCAGTTAGAAAGAGATGAATTACACTACATTACAGTTAACAGGTTCAGTTAGCAAGAGATGAATTACACTACATTACAGTCAGCAGGTTCAGTTAGAAAGAGATGAACTACACTACATTACAGTTAACAGGTTCAGTTAGAAAGAGATGAACTACACTACATTACAGTTAGCAGGTTCAGTTAGAAAGAGATGAACTACACTACATTACAGTTAGCAGGTTCAGTTAGAAAGAGATGAATTACACTACATTACAGTCAGCAGGTTCAGTTAGAAAGAGATGAACTACACTACATTACAGTTAACAGGTTCAGTTAGAAAGAGATGAACTACACTACATTACAGTTAGCAGGTTCAGTTAGAAAGAGATGAACTACACTACATTACAGTCAACAGGTTCAGTTAGAAAGAGATGAACTACACTACATTACAGTTAACAGGTTCAGTTAGAAAGAGATGAACACTACACTACATTACAGTTAGCAGGTTCAGTTAGAAAGAGATGAACTACACTACATTACAGTTAGCAGGTTCAGTTAGAAAGAGATGAACTACACTACATTACAGTCAACAGGTTCAGTTAGAAAGAGATGAACACTACACTACATTACAGTTAGCAGGTTCAGTTAGAAAGAGATGAATTACACTACATTACAGTTAATAGGTTCAGTTAGAAAGAGATGAACACTACAGTACATTACAGTTAATAGGTTCAGTTAGAAAGAGATGAATTACACTACATTACAGTTAATAGGTTCAGTTAGAAAGAGATGAACTACACTACATTACAGTTAATAGGTTCAGTTAGAAAGAGATGAACACTACAGTACATTACAGTTAATAGGTTCAGTTAGAAAGAGATGAATTACACTACATTACAGTTAATAGGTTCAGTTAGAAAGAGGTGAATTACACTACATTACAGTTAATAGGTTCAGTTAGAAAGAGATGAATTACACTACATTACAGTTAATAGGTTCAGTTAGAAAGAGATGAACTACACTACATTACAGTTAATAGGTTCAGTTAGAAAGAGATGAATTACACTACATTACAGTTAATAGGTTCAGTTAGAAAGAGATGAATTACACTACATTACAGTTAATAGGTTCAGTTAGAAAGAGATGAATTACACTACATTATAGTTAATAGGTTCAGTTAGAAAGAGATGAATTACACTACATTACAGTTAATCGGTTCAGTTAGAAAGAGATGAACACTACACTACATTACAGTTAATAGGTTCAGTTAGAAAGAGATGAATTACACTACATTACAGTTAATAGGTTCAGTTAGAAAGAGATGAATTACACTACATTACAGTTAACAGGTTCAGTTAGAAAGAGATGAACACTACACTACATTACAGTTAATAGGTTCAGTTAGTAAGAGATGAATTACACTACATTACAGTTAATCGGTTCAGTTAGAAAGAGATGAACTACACTACATTACAGTTAACAGGTTCAGTTAGAAAGAGATGAATTACACTACATTACAGTTAATCGGTTCAGTTAGAAAGAGATGAACTACACTACATTACAGTTAACAGGTTCAGTTAGAAAGAGATGAATTACACTACATTACAGTTAATCAGGTTCAGTTAGAAAGAGATGAACTACACTACATTACAGTTAACAGGTTCAGTTAGAAAGAGATGAACACTACACTACATTACAGTTAATAGGTTCAGTTAGAAAGAGATGAATAACACTACATTACAGTTAATCGGTTCAGTTAGAAAGAGATGAACTACACTACATTACAGTCAACAGGTTCAGTTAGAAAGAGATGAATTACACTACATTACAGTCAACAGGTTCAGTTAGAAAGAGATGAACTACACTACATTACAGTCAGCAGGTTCAGTTAGAAAGAGATGAACACTACAGTACATTACAGTTAACAGGTTCAGTTAGAAGAGATGAACTACAGTTAGAAAGAGATGAACTACACTACATTACAGTTAACAGGTTCAGTTAGAAAGAGATGAATTACACTACATTACAGTCAGCAGGTTCAGTTAGAAAGAGATTAATTACACTACATTACAGTTAACAGGTTCAGTTAGAAAGAGATGAATTACACTACATTACAGTCAGCAGGTTCAGTTAGAAAGAGATGAACTACACTACATTACAGTCAGCAGGTTCAGTTAGAAAGAGATGAACACTACAGTACATTACAGTTAACAGGTTCAGTTAGAAAGAGATGAACACTACACTACATTACAGTCAACAGGTTCAGTTAGAAAGAGATGAACTACACTACATTACAGTTAACAGGTTCAGTTAGAAAGAGATGAACAATACACTACATTACAGTTAGCAGGTTCAGTTAGAAAGAGATGAACTACACTACATTACAGTTAACAGGTTCAGTTAGAAAGAGAGGAACTACACTACATTACAGTCAGCAGGTTCAGTTAGAAAGAGATGAACACTACAGTACATTACAGTTAACAGGTTCAGTTAGAAAGAGATGAACTACACTACATTACAGTTAACAGGTTCAGTTAGAAAGAGATGAATTACACTACATTACAGTTAACAGGTTCAGTTAGCAAGAGATGAATTACACTACATTACAGTCAGCAGGTTCAGTTAGAAAGAGATGAACTACACTACATTACAGTCAACAGGTTCAGTTAGAAAGAGATGAACTACACTACATTACAGTTAGCAGGTTCAGTTAGAAAGAGATGAACTACACTACATTACAGTTAGCAGGTTCAGTTAGAAAGAGATGAATTACACTACATTACAGTCAGCAGGTTCAGTTAGAAAGAGATGAACTACACTACATTACAGTTAACAGGTTCAGTTAGAAAGAGATGAACTACACTACATTACAGTTAGCAGGTTCAGTTAGAAAGAGATGAACTACACTACATTACAGTCAACAGGTTCAGTTAGAAAGAGATGAACTACACTACATTACAGTTAACAGGTTCAGTTAGAAAGAGATGAACACTACACTACATTACATTACAGTTAGCAGGTTCAGTTAGAAAGAGATGAACTACACTACATTACAGTTAACAGGTTCAGTTAGAAAGAGATGAACTACACTACATTACAGTTAACAGGTTCAGTTAGAAAGAGATTAACTACACTACATTACAGTTAGCAGGTTCAGTTAGAAAGAGATGAACTACACTACATTACAGTCAACAGGTTCAGTTAGAAAGAGATGAACTACACTACATTACAGTCAACAGGTTCAGTTAGAAAGAGATGAACACTACACTACATTACAGTTAGCAGGTTCAGTTAAAAATAGATACATTACACTACATTACAGTTAACAGGTTCAGTTAGAAAGAGATGAATTACACTACATTACAGTCAGCAGGTTCAGTTAGAAAGAGATGAACTACACTACATTACAGTTAACAGGTTCAGTTAGAAAGAGATGAACTACACTACATTACAGTTAACAGGTTCAGATAGAAAGAGATGAATTACACTACATTACAGTTAACAGCTTCAGTTAGAAAGAGATGAACACTACACTACATTACAGTTAGCAGGTTCAGTTAGAAAGAGATGAACTTCACTACATTACAGTTAACAGGTTCAGTTAGAAAGAGATGAACACTACACTACATTACAGTTAGCAGGTTCAGTTAGAAAGAGATGAATTACACTACATTACAGTTAACAGGTTCAGTTAGAAAGAGATGAACTACACTACATTACAGTTAGCAGGTTCAGTTAGAAAGAGATGAACACTACAGTACATTACAGTTAACAGGTTCAGTTATAAAGAGATGAACTACACTACATTACAGTTAGCAGGTTCAGTTAGAAAGAGATGAACACTACAGTACATTACAGTTAACAGGTTCAGTTATAAAGAGTTGAATTACACTACATTACAGTTAACAGATTCAGTTAGAAAGAGATGAACTACACTACATTACAGTTAGCAGGTTAAATTAGAAAGATATGAACACTACAGTACATTACAGTTAACAGGTTCAGTTATAAAGAGATGAATTACACTACATTACAGTTAACAGGTTCAGTTAGCAAGAGATGAATTACACTACATTACAGTCAGCAGGTTCAGTTAGAAAGAGATGAACTACACTACATTACAGTCAACAGGTTCAGTTAGAAAGAGATGAACTACACTACATTACAGTTAGCAGGTTCAGTTAGAAAGAGATGAACTACACTACATTACAGTTAGCAGGTTCAGTTAGAAAGAGATGAATTACACTACATTACAGTCAGCAGGTTCAGTTAGAAAGAGATGAACTACACTACATTACAGTTAACAGGTTCAGTTAGAAAGAGATGAACTACACTACATTACAGTTAGCAGGTTCAGTTAGAAAGAGATGAACTACACTACATTACAGTCAACAGGTTCAGTTAGAAAGAGATGAACTACACTACATTACAGTTAACAGGTTCAGTTAGAAAGAGATGAACACTACACTACATTACAGTTAGCAGGTTCAGTTAGAAAGAGATGAACTACACTACATTACAGTCAACAGGTTCAGTTAGAAAGAGATGAACTACACTACATTACAGTTAACAGGTTCAGTTAGAAAGAGATTAACTACACTACATTACAGTTAGCAGGTTCAGTTAGAAAGAGATGAACTACACTACATTACAGTCAACAGGTTCAGTTAGAAAGAGATGAACTACACTACATTACAGTCAACAGGTTCAGTTAGAAAGAGATGAACACTACACTACATTACAGTTAGCAGGTTCAGTTAAAAATAGATAAATTACACTACATTACAGTTAACAGGTTCAGTTAGAAAGAGATGAATTACACTACATTACAGTCAGCAGGTTCAGTTAGAAAGAGATGAACTACACTACATTACAGTTAACAGGTTCAGTTAGAAAGAGATGAACTACACTACATTACAGTTAACAGGTTCAGTTAGAAAGAGATGAACACTACAGTACATTACAGTTAACAGGTTCAGTTAGAAAGATATGAATTACACTACATTACAGTTAACAGGTTCAGTTAGAAAGAGATGAACTACACTACATTACAGTTAGCAGGTTCAGATAGAAAGAGATGAATTACACTACATTACAGTTAACAGCTTCAGTTAGAAAGAGATGAACACTACACTACATTACAGTTAGCAGGTTCAGTTAGAAAGAGATGAATTACACTACATTACAGTTAACAGGTTCAGTTAGAAAGAGATGAACTACACTACATTACAGTTAGCAGGTTCAGTTAGAAAGAGATGAACACTACAGTACATTACAGTTAACAGGTTCAGTTATAAAGAGATGAACTACACTACATTACAGTTAGCAGGTTCAGTTAGAAAGAGATGAACACTACAGTACATTACAGTTAACAGGTTCAGTTATAAAGAGTTGAATTACACTACATTACAGTTAACAGATTCAGTTAGAAAGAGATGAACTACACTACATTACAGTTAGCAGGTTAAATTAGAAAGATATGAACACTACAGTACATTACAGTTAACAGGTTCAGTTATAAAGAGATGAATTACACTACATTACAGTTAACAGGTTCAGTTAGAAAGAGATGAACTACACTACATTACAGTCAACAGATTCAGTTAGAAAGAGATGAACTACACTACATTACAGTTAGCAGGTTAAATTAGAAAGAGATGAACACTACAGTACATTACAGTTAACAGGTTCAGTTATAAAGAGATGAATTACACTACATTACAGTTAGCAGGTTAAGTTAGAAAGAGATGAACACTACAGTACATTACAGTTAGCAGGTTCAGTTAGAAATATATGAACACTACAGTACATTACAGTTAACAGGTTCAGTTAGAAAGAGATTAATTACATTACAGATAGCAGGTTCAGTTAGATAGAGATGAACACTACAGTACATTACAGTTAACAGGTTCAGTTAGAAAGATATGAACACTACAGTACATTACAGTTAACAGGTTCAGTTAGAAAGAGATGAACTACACTACATTACAGTTAGCAGGTTCAGTTAGAAAGAGATGAACTACACTACATTACAGTTAACAGGTTCAGTTAGAAAGAGATGAATTACACTACATTACAGTTAGCAGGTTCAGTTAGAAAGAGATGAACTACACTACATTACAGTTAACAGGTTCAGTTAGAAAGAGATGAATTACACTACATTACAGTTAACAGGTTCAGTTATAAAGAGATGAACTACACTACAGGTTAAGTAGAAAGCGATTAACTACAGTACATTACAGTTAACAGTTAACTTATTTTCCACCATAATTTGCAAATAAATTCATAAAAAATCCTACAATGTGATTTTCTGAATTTTTTTCTCATTTTGTCTGTCACAGTTGAAGTGTACCTATGATGGAAATTACAGGCCTCTCTCATCTTTTTAAGTGGGAGAACTTGCACAATTGGTGGCTGACTAAATACTTTTTTGCCCCACTGTATGAAGTGGGTAAAACAGTAGGTAAACATCATTCAAGTGACTAGTGTTCCATGTCTATGTACATAAGGCAACACTCTAAGGTGTAGGGTGAAGTACCGTGACTAAGTGTCAGGGCGGGGTGCTGGGCGGAGGCCGACTAGTGGTGACTGTTTAACAGTCTCTTGGCCTGGAGATAGAAGAGGTTTCTCAGTCTCTTTGTCCCCAGCTTGGAAGTGCCTGTACTGTCTCCGCCTTCTAGATGTAACCAAGACTAAGGAGATTGTGGGCTACAGGAAAAGGAGCACCGAGCACGTCCCCATTCTCATCGACAGGGCTGTAGTGGAGCAGGTTGAGAGCTTCAAGTTCCTTGGTGTCCACATCAACAACAAACTAGATTGGTCCAAACACACCAAGATAGTCGTGAAGAGGGCAGGACAAAGCCTATTCCTCCTCAGGAGACTGAAAAGACTTGTCATGGGTCCTGAGATCCTCAAAAAGTTCTACAGCTGCAATATCGAGAGCATCCTGACCGGTTGAATCACTGCCTGGTACAGCAATTGCTCGGCCTCTGACCGCAAGGCACTTCAGAGGGTAGTGCGTACGGCCCAGTACATCACTGGGGCTATGCTGCCTGCCATCCAGGACCTCTACACCAGGCAGTGTCAGAGGAAGGCCCTGAAAATTGTCAAAGACCACAGCCACCCCAGTTATAGACTGTTCTCTCTACTACTGCATGGCAAGCGGTACCGGAGTGCCAAGTCTAGGACAAAAAGGCTTCTCAACAGTTTTTACCCCGGGACTATTTGCATTGTGTGCCCCCCCCCCCTCCCCCTCTTTTACGCTGCTGCTACTCTCTGTTTATCTTATATGCTTAGTCACTTTAACTATATATTCATGTACATACGACCTAAATTGGCCCGACCAACCAGTGCACCCGCACATTGGCTAACCGGGCTATCTGCATTGTGTCCCACCACCCGCCAACCCCTCTTTTTACGGTTCTGCTACTCTCTGTTCATCATATATGCATAGTCACTTTAACGATACCTACATGTACATACTACCTCAATAAGCCTGACTAACAGGTGTCTGTACAGAGCCTTGCTACTCTTTTTTCAAATGTCTTTTTACTGTTGTTTGATTTCTTTACCTACACACACACACACACACACACACACACACACACACCTTTTTTGGCACCATTGGTTAGTGCCTGTAAGTAAGCATTCCACTCTAAGGTTTAAACCTGTTGTATTCGGCACACGTGACAAATAAACATTGATTTGAATAGATGGTTGTGGGGTGAACAGGCCGTGGTTCAGGTGGTTGAGGTTTTGATGATCTTCTAGGCCTTCCTGTGACACCCGGTACTGTAGACGTCCTGGAGGGCAGGAAGTGTGCCTTTGAATGTTCAAGGGACATTTAAAGTTCCTTGATAGAAGCCTCTCCTCCGAGGGTATAATTATCTTAGCCTAATCCAGATAACACATGTCATAACAAGAAGCCCAGTGCTTCAAGCCAAGCCTCCTCCTCCACCCTTTCTCGCTCTAACGCGTTGCTTTCTCCCCACACGCAACATTTCAGTCACATCTCACGCCCTACACATCCATTTCGTATGATATGTTACGATTTACAATTCGTACGATATTTTTCGAGTTGCTAATTCGTACTATATGTTACGAATTCCAATTTGTTGTTGCTAACATTAGCTAGGTGAGGGGTTAAGGTTACATTTAAAGGGTTAAGGTTAGGGCTAGCTGGCATGCTAAGTAGTTGCAAAGACTAAAAAGTAGTAAGTAGTTGCAAGGTTGTTAATTAGCTAAAATGCTAAAGTTGTGCGAGATGAAATTCGAACAAACAACCTTTGAGTTGCGAGACGTTAGCGTTATTTTGATTTTATGTCACTTTTATTGTAACAGGGAAAACATAGAGACCTTGGACTCTTTTACAAATGTGCCCTGTATACACACAACATAAATATACACATTATACCCGACCGGGTGCTGTGTGCCCCCGGTGATGCGTTGGGCAGATCGCAACACCCTCTGGAGAGCCCTGCAATTGGGCCTTCTTCACCACACTGTCTGTGTGAAGGCACTATTTCATGTTGTCAGGGAACTTTTGATCCTCTCCACTGGGGTCAAAAGATACAGCTACAGTATACTGCAGTAGACAAGTTTAGTATATACTACAGTATACTGCCGTAGACAGGGTAAGTATATACTACAGTATACTGCACTAGACAGGTTTAGTATATACTACAGTATACTGCAGTAGACAGGGTAAGTATATACTACAGTATACTGCAGTAGACAAGTTTAGTATATACTACAGTATACTGCCGTAGACAGGGTAAGTATATACTACAGTATACTGCAGAAGACAGGTTTAGTATATACTACAGTATACTGCAGTAGACAGGGTTAGTATATACTACAGTATACTGCAGTAGACAGGTTTAGTATATACTACAGTATACTGCACTAGACAGGTTTAGTATATACTACAGTATACTGCAGTAGACAGGGTTAGTATATACTACAGTATACTGCAGTAGACAGGTTTAGTATATACTACAGTATACTGCAGTAGACAGGGTTAGTATATACTACAGTATACTGCAGTAGACAGGTTTAGTATATACTACAGTATACTGCAGTAGACAGGGTTAGTATATACTACAGTATACTGCAGTAGGCAGGGTTAGTATATACTACAGTATACTGCAGTAGACAGGTGTAGTATATACTACAGTATACTGCAGTAGACAGGGTTAGTATATACTACAGTATCCTGCAGTAGACAGGGTTAGTATATACTACAGTATACTGCAGTAGACAGGTTTAGTATATACTACAGTATACTGCAGTAGACAGGGTTAGTATATACTACAGTATCCTGCAGTAGACAGGGTTAGTATATACTACAGTATACTGCAGTACAGCAGTGGGACTATATGGCTATAGCGTATTACAGTAGACAGGGTTAGGGTTAGTATATACTACTGTATACTGCAGTAGACAGGGTTAGTATATACTACAGTATACTGCAGTACAGCAGTGGGCCTATATGGCTATAGCGTATTACAGTAGACAGGGTTAGTATATACTACAGTATACTGCAGTAGACAGGGTTAGTATATACTACAGTATACTGCAGTAGACAGGGTTAGTATATACTACAGTATACTGCAGTAGACAGGTTTAGTATATACTACAGTATACTGCAGTAGACACGGTTAGTATATACTACAGTATACTGCAGTAGACAGGTTTAGTATATACTACAGTATACTGCAGTAGACAGGGTTAGTATATACTACAGTATACTGCAGTAGACAGGGTTATTATATACTACAGTATACTGCAGTACAGCAGTGGGACTATATGGCTATAGTATATTACAGTAGACAGGGTTAGTATATACTACAGTATACTGCAGGGTTAGTATATATTACAGTATACTGCAGTACAGCAGTGGGCCTATATGGCTATAGTGTATTACAGTAGACAGGGTTAGGGTTAGTATATACTACAGTATACTGCAGTACAGCAGTGGGCCTATATGGCTATAGCGTATTACAGTAGACAGGGTTAGTATATACTACAGTATACTGCAGTAGACAAGTTTAGTATATACTACAGTATACTGCAGTAGACAGGTTTAGTATATACTACAGTATACTGCAGTAGACACGGTTAGTACATACTACAGTATACTGCAGTAGACAGGTTTAGTATATACTACAGTATACTGCAGTAGACAGGGTTAGTATATACTACAGTATACTGCAGTAGACAGGGTTAGTATATACTACAGTATACTGCAGTACAGCAGTGGGACTATATGGCTATAGTATATTACAGTAGACAGGGTTAGTATATACTACAGTATACTGCAGGGTTAGTATATATTACAGTATACTGCAGTACAGCAGTGGGCCTATATGGCTATAGTGTATTACAGTAGACAGGGTTAGGGTTAGTATATACTACTGTATACTGCAGTAGACAGGGTTAGTATATACTACAGTATACTGCAGTACAGCAGTGGGCCTATATGGCTATAGTGTATTACAGTAGACAGGGTTAGGGTTAGTATATACTACTGTATACTGCAGTAGACAGGGTTAGTATATACTACAGTATACTGCAGTAGACAGGGTTAGTATATACTACATTATACTGCAGTACAGCAGTGGTCCTATATGGCTATAGTGTATTACAGTAGACAGGGTTAGTATATACTACAGTATACTGCAGTAGACAGGGTTAGTATATACTACAGTATACTGCAGTAGACAGGGTTAGTATATACTACAGTATACTGCAGTAGACAGGGTTAGTATATACTACAGTATACTGCAGTACAGCAGTGGTCCTATATGGCTATAGTGTATTACAGTAGACAGGGTTAGTATATACTACAGTATACTGCAGTAGACAGGATTAGTATATACTACAGTATACTGCAGTAGACAGGGTTAGTACATACTACAGTATACTGCAGTAGACAGGGTTAGTATATACTACATTATACTGCAGTACAGTAGTGGGCCTATATTCACAAAAAAATACAGTTTTATATCTTTATGTTTGAAGCCTGAAATGTGGCAAAAGGTCGCAAAGTTCAAGGGGGCCTAATACTTTTGCAAGGCACTGTACTACAGTATACTGCAGTAGAAAGGGTTAGTATATACTACAGTATACTGCAGTACAGCAGTGGGCCTATATGGCTTTAGTGTATTACAGTAGACAGGGTTAGTATATACTACAGTATACTGCAGTGGGCCTATTTGGCTATAGTGTATTACAGTAGACAGGGTTAGTATATACTACAGTATACTGCAGGAGACAGGGTTAGTATATACTACAGTATACTGCAGTACAGCAGTGGGCCTATATGGCTATAGTGTATTACAGTAGACAGGGTTATTATATACTACTGTATACTGCAGTAGACTGGGTTAGTATATACTACAGTATACTGCAGTACAGCAGTGGGCCTATATGGCTCTACTATATTACAGTAGACAGGGTTAGGGTTAGTATATACTACAGTATACTGCAGTGGGCCTATATGGCTATAGTGTATTAGTAGTGTATAGTGTATTACAGTAGACAGGCTGAATGTCATCCAGCAAATGAGGCGTGACTTTCAGTCAGAGAGCATAGTCAGCAATAACTGAACTCACATAACTCTCACACACCCCACACACACAAGCACGCGCAGACACACAAACACACATGCACAAGATGCAAGTCTCACAGAAACACCTCTCTTGCGCATTTTCTCTCACAAATGCACAGAAACACACACACACATACGGAAGAGGCTGTCAAACTTTATCTGTGGCTAACAGTGTTGACCTCTAGCTGACCTCTTTTGTTTATCCAATCAGAGCACAACTCTACTCCCCATTCCAACATGACCTTCACACACACACTAGTCCATTATACACAAACATGAACACTAGTGACGGGGGAAAAATATTGATACAGTTACATAATCAGGATATTCTTTTTGGATCGTAACGTTTGGACAATATCGCAACATTATTTTTGTGCTAGTTGGCTGTACCTGTACCAAAAACCCAGTATATTACCTTCATAGCTTGTTATCCATCTGATTTTTACATTGGGAGCCAATTTGTTTTCAGCACTTTTATTTCGGTGACTTTGATTTGGTTTTCTCGTGGCTCTCTCCCTCGTCTCCCTGTAGCAGACATATGGTGAGCAATATGTCTGGAACATCGAATCGCAATACAATCACAGTATCGAATCACAATACATGTAGAATCGTGAGAATTGCAATACACATCGCATCGGCACCTAAGTATGGTGATAATATCATATCGCAAGGTCCCTGGCAATTCCCATCCCTAATGAACACAGTTGAAACAACATATTCAAAGGTGCATCTATAAAGGAATGACTTCACGGGAGAGGAGAGGACAGATAAAGAAAGGAGAGGAAATGAAAGGAGAGGAGAGGAAAGGAGGTTTGTAAAAAAAAGACAGTGACACTTGGGCACACACTGGAGCAACTGAGACCCCAA
>NC_088217.1:77664250-77696750 GCF_036934945.1 Oncorhynchus masou masou | reverse complement strand
ATCAGAAACCATCCAGACAACGAGACCACGGAGTAAATGCCCTTGGCCCCCGCTATAGGCTGCCCTCTTCCACGGGGAAACAAGCCTGCCTACCTCTTTCTCACCGATAAGCGATCGAGAGATTGCGACTGAGACCGAAAGAGAGAGAAAATAAAAAAGAGAGCATATAATATATCCCCGTTTGTCAGTAGGTTTAGAGGTGACCGACGTTAAAAAAGCCTGCTAGAGCAGAGATGCTGGTGTGTGACTATAACGGGACGTGAACATGATCAGCAGCAGCACCAAATCCATGTCTCTTCAACAGACAGAGCGAGAACTCACGGTTTGCTGGCAGCAGATGCTCTTGAGCAATGTCAATCAAAGACACCGCGGGCGGGGCAAATCTGTAAACCACGCCCACTCCAGAGGATTGCCCAATTGAATTATTTGAACTCGGTAGAGACCAAAGGAGTTCCAGAGTAAGCCATCCCTGACACCGGGGTGTGGTAACTGGTTTGTCTAAAGTTTAGTAATGATGTTGTGTAAAGTGGGACTTTTTGTAAAAGGGATTTCTAAATAAAAACATGGCAATGTATCAAACTACTTGAGTTCAAAAAGGGCTAATCGACTTTGTTGTACGTATATAACATCCCTGTAGACGTCATACACTTGGTCACAACTCTTTCATATTGAAACGTTTTAGAAGGTATTATTATTATAAATACGCTATGTTTGTATTATGAACATAGTGCTGTGTACAGGAACTAATCAGACGTTCAGAATAGAAAAGTTTCATTCAATGCGGCCCATTTAGTTATTTTTGTTTGGTTTTATTTGTCCTTTATCCCATTGAAAATGTGTTTTATAACAGAGAGCTCAAGGGAATAGAATATGGATTATTCCTGAGAATAGAACAGAGTAGAGATGTTGTCCTTAGAATATAACAGAGTAGAGATGTTGTCCTTAGAATATAACAGAGTAGAGATGTTGTCCTTAGAATAGAACAGAGTAGAGATGTTGTCCTTAGAATACAACAGAGTAGAGATGTTGTCCTTAGAATAGAACAGAGTAGAGATGTTGTCCTTAGAATACAACAGAATGGGTATGTTTCAACAGAACAGAATATAAATGATTCAATAGAGTAGAAAGTATTAAATAGAACAGAGTGGAAATTCCTGAGAATAGAACAGAGTAGACATGATTCCTGAGAATAGAACAGAGTAAGAAATGATTCCTGAGAATAGAACAGAGTAGACATGATTCCTGAGAATAGAACAGA
Organism: Oncorhynchus masou masou; assembly: GCF_036934945.1. Classification (NCBI taxonomy): domain Eukaryota; kingdom Metazoa; phylum Chordata; class Actinopteri; order Salmoniformes; family Salmonidae; genus Oncorhynchus; species Oncorhynchus masou. The sequence continues at coordinate 77,695,492 of NC_088217.1, read as the reverse complement.
GTAAGAAATGATTCCTAAGAATACAACAAAACAAAGATGATTCCTGAGAATAGAACAAAACAAAGATGATTCCTGAGAATAGAACAAAACAAAGATGATTCCTGAGAATAGAACAGAGTAGACATGATTCCTAAGAATAGAACAAAACAAAGATGATTCCTGAGAATAGAACAAAACAAAGATGATTCCTGAGAATAGAACAAAACAAAGATGATTCCTGAGAATAGAACAGAGTAGACATGATTCCTAAGAATAGAACAAAACAAAGATGATTCCTGAGAATAGAACAGAGTAGACATGATTCCTAAGAATAGAACAAAACAAAGATGATTCCTGAGAATAGAACAGGGTAGAGGTGTGTTGTCGTGACCTGTCACTATAACAGAGAAATACTCTGAAACTGTTTTGGTCAGAGATCACGATGATACGGATTAAGCCAAAACAACACATGCAGAGAAACTAAAGAATTGGCCTCTTTCAGTATCACTATACCAAAATAAGACATGTTAATTGAACATTTACAAAATCAAACATTTATATTATATTATATATAAATTAAGTTATTACATTATAATGATTACAGACAAATACTCTCGGAACTGTCTGTTAAACTGTCAGGATTGAAATCCCCCAAAGGTTTACACAGATAAGAAAACCCCAGAATGGAAAGCCCAGGTATTGTGGTCGGTTTGAAGATTGGCTGACGTTCTATTCATCCAGAGAAGCCTCCAGTCATCCAGGTGAGAAATCTACAATCAGGTTTATCTTGTTTTCTCAATAACTTCTTAGGAGCTATTAGTCATTCATACCATTAAATCTAATCAACAGGAACAGGAATACAACCTTACATTGAAATGCTTACTTACAAGCCCTTAACCAACAATGCAGTTTAAGAAAATCCCTAAAAAGTAAGAATAACAAGAACAACAATAAGAATAGCAATAAGAATAACAAATTATTAAAGGGTGGCAGTAAATAACAATGTACAGGGGGTACCGGTACAGAGTCAATGTGGAGGCTATATACAGGGGGTACCGGTACAGAGTCAATGTGGAGGCTATATACAGGGGGTACCGGTACAGAGTCAATGTGGAGGCTATATACAGGGGGTACCGGTACAGAGTCAATGTGGAGGCTATATACAGGGGGTACCGGTACAGAGTCAATGTGGAGGCTATATACAGGGGGTACCGGTACAGAGTCAATGTGGAGGCTATATACAGGGGGTACCGGTACAGAGTCAATGTGGAGGCTATATACAGGGGGTACCGGTACAGAGTCAATGTGGAGGCTATATACAGGGGGTACCGGTACAGAGTCAATGTGGAGGCTATATACAGGGGGTACCGGTACAGAGTCAATGTGGAGGCTATATACAGGGGGTACCGGTACAGAGTCAATGTGGAGGCTATATACAGGGGGTACCGGTACAGAGTCAATGTGGAGGCTATATACAGGGGGTACCGGTACAGAGTCAATGTGGAGGCTATATACAGGGTGTACCGGTACAGAGTCAATGTGGAGGCTATATACAGGGGGTACCGGTACAGAGTCAATGTGAAGGCTATATACAGGGTGTAGCGGTACAGAGTCAATGTGCAGGCTATATACAGGGTGTACCGGTACAGAGTCAATGTGGAGGCTATATACAGGGGGTACCGGTACAGAGTCAAGGTGTCACTGTGTAAATGTGCGGGGGGCACCAGTCTCAAGGTAATTGAGGTAATTATGTACATGTAGGTAAAGTTATTAAAGTGGTATCAAAGCCAATGCCAAACTCAGCCAAGTTGATGTCAACATTACATTGTACAGGCACGGCTATTATCACATCTTGCCTTCCAACAACAACAAGTTTGTGTATGTGTGTGGGTGTGGTGTTGCGATATGTCTGCAGGCGTGTATGCAGGTCTGTTTTCCTGTGAGACAATTGTTGTTTTCTTCATCTAGTCTCTTCCATGGAATCACCTGAGCATGTCCCGCCCTGTTTGCCCAAGAGTGCAACGACACAGAAATAGAGAGAAAGAGCGAGAGAAAGTGGATGAGACAGAGACACGGGAGAGAGAGGGAGAGAGTCATAGACTGTTCTCTCTGCTACCGCACGGCAAGCAGTACTGGTGCGCCAAGTCTAGATCAAAAGGTTCTTTAACAGATTCTACCCACAAGCCATAAGACTGCTGAACAATTAATCAAATGGCCACCTGGACTACTTACATTGACGCCAACCTACTTGTACAAATTACCTCAACTAACCTGTACCCTCGCACATTGACTCAGTACTGGTACCCCCTGTATATAGCCTCGTTATTTTTATTTTATTGTTTTATTTATTATCTATATTTTACTTGAGTTTATTTAGAGAAAAAAAATCTTAACTCTATTTCTTGAACTGCATTGTTGGTTAAGGGCATGTAAGTAAGCATTTCACCGTAAGGTCTACACGAGACTACAGGGAGGAGGTGAGGGCCTAGGGAGTGTGGTGACAGGAAAATAACCTCTCACTCAACATCAACAAAACAAAGGAGCTGATCGTGGACTTCAGGAAACAGCAGAGGGAGAACCCCCATATCCACATAGACAGGACTGCAGTGAAGAAGAAGGAAAGCTTCAAGTTCCTCGGCGTACAGATCACTGACCAACTGAAAGGGTCCACCCACACAGACAATGTGGTGAAGAAGGCACAACTGCGCCTCTTCAACCTCAGGAGCCTGAAGAAATTTGGCTTGGCACCTAAAACCCTCACAAACTTTCACAGATGCACAATGGAGAGCATCCTGTAGGGCTGTATCACTGTTTGGTACGACAACAGCACTGCCTGCAACTGTAGGGCTCTCCAGAGGGTGGTGCGGTCTTCCCAACGCATCACCCGGGGCAAACTACCTGCCCTCCAGGACTCCTACATCACACAATGTCACAGGAAGGCCAACAAGATAATTAAGTACAACAACCACCAGAGCCACTCCCTGCTCACCCCGCTATTATCCAGAAGACAAGGTCAGTGCAGGTGTATCAAAGCTGGGACTGAGAGACTGAAAAACAGCTTCTATCTCAAGGCCATCACTAGCACCTTAGAGGCTGCTGCCCTATACACATAGACTTGAAATCACTGGCCACTTTAATAATGGAACACTAGTCACTTTATAATGTGTACATATTTTGCATTACTCCTCTCACCTTGGTCAGCAGGTAGCCTACTGGTTAGAGAGTTGGACGAGCAACCGAAAGGTTACAAGATCAAATCCCAGAGATAACCTGCGCTGACGAAGTTAAAATCTGTCATTGTGCCCCTAAACAAGGCAGTTGGCTCAATGTTCCTAGGCCCTCAGTGAAAACAATATTTTTTTCTCAACTGACTTGCCGAGTTTAATAAAGGTAAAAAAAGTATTATATGTATATACTGTACTCTATTGTAGTCTATGCCGCTCATGCATTGTGTGTATTGTTGCGAAATTGTTAGATATTACTTCTTAGATATTACTGCACTGTTGGAGCAAGAAACACAATCATTTCGCAACACTCGCAATAACATCTGCTAAACATGTGTATGTGACCAATACATTTGCTTTGATTTGACCTGTTATATTCGGCACATGTGACAAATAACATTTGATTTGACAGAGAGAGGGGATAGAGGGGGAGAGAGATTGGATGAGAGAGAAAGTACCATGACACCATGCGAGACCCAGGAGAAAGATGGTTGGAGTCTTACAATGTTTATTAATCCAAAAGGAGTAAACTAGAGAACGGCCGTGGACAGGCAAAAGGTCAAAACCAGATCAGAGTCCTGGAGGTACAGAGTGGCACAAAGGCTTGTGGTCAAGGCAGGCAGAATGGTCAAGCAGCCAGGTACAGAGTCCAGAACATGCAAGGGTCAAAACCAGATCAGAGTCCTGGAGGTACAGAGTGGCAGAAAGGCTCGTAGTCAAGTCAGGCAGAATGGTCAGGCAGCCAGGTACAGAGTCCAGAACAGGCAAGGGTCAATACCTGGAAGACTAGAAAAAGGAGAATAGCAATGGTTGGAGTTTGGGAAAAACCTCTGGTTGACTTGGAACATACAAGACGAACTGGCACTGAGAGACATGAAATACAGGGATAAATACACTGGGGGAAATCAGTGACACCTGGAGGGAGTGGAGACAATCACAAGGACAGGTGAAACAGATCAGAGCGTGACAGGAAGAGTAAGAGAACACATTACTACCTCAGTTTAAATATTTAATTAAGTGAATCTGGGCTAAATTTCCTCTGTGTGTACTGTAAAATATGCTACCTACTGTTCATGATATCTGCTCCAATTAATGCCTACTCTTTCATTCAAATGTGAAGATACAAAGAAGAAGACAAAACACATCTGCATACACAAATTACTATTCTGTACCTAAGGGCTTACCAAATCATATACTATGCCTTAAATCAATACATTTTGATTTGAGAATGGACTATTCCTTTAACCTTTAAGGCGTTGTGAATTTTGGACCAGGTCTGAAGTATGTGATACTTGGCTCCTAAACGAGTTGGGAAAAGTGGGTTTGGTGTCAGTTTGTATCAGTTTGGTGTCAGAATGATATCAAATTGACTGATGGACAGTGACTTGCAGGTGACTCTTATCCATTTGCAATATGTTTAAGCGGTGAGGTACCATCACCAAAAGTGACATTCTGAAATCAACCCTAACGAGCGATGGAGAGGTACCAGTATCACTGCCCAGCCATCCCGAGTTCATTGGGCCAGTCAATTTGGCATTCCTGCACGATTTTTATAGCATGACAATTTGGTGATGGTGAATGCCCAGTTAACCATATTGCAAATGCACAGTGACTTTGCAAGAGTGAGAAAACATCACCAAATGGACATTCTGAAATCAACCCTAACAAGCGATGGAGAGGTACCAGAATCACTGCCCAGCCATCCCGAGTTCATCGGGCCAGTCAATTTGGCATTCCTGCATGATTTTCAGTGACTTTGCAAAAGTGAGAAAACATTTGCAATATGTTTCAACAGTGAGGTACCATCACCAAAAGTGACATTCTGAAATCAACCCTAACGAGCGATGGAGAGGTACCAGAATCACTGCCCAGCCATCCCGAGTTCATCGGGCCAGTCAATTTGGCATTCCTGCACAATTTTCATGGCATGACAAATTGGTGATGGTGAATGCCCAGTTAACCATATTGCAAATGCACAGTGACTTTGCAAGAGTGAGAAAACATAAACAAATGGACATTCTGAAATCAACCCTAACGAGCAATGGAGAGGTACCAGAATCACTGCCCAGCCATCCCGAGTTCATCGGGCCAGTCAATTTGGCATTCCTGCACGATTTTTATAGCATGACAAATTGGTGATGGTGAATGCCCAGTTAACCATATTGCAAATGCACAGTGACTTTGCAAAAGTGAGAAAACATAAACAAATGGACATGATGAAATCAACACCACGAGTGATGGAAAGGAACAACAATCACTGCCTGGCCATCCCGAGTTCATCAGGCCAGTCAATTTTGCATTTCTGCAGGATTTTTGAGCATGTCAAATTTCTTATGACATTTGGCCCCCACAAAACATATGCCACTTTTTAAGGGTGTGTGAAGTTTTTTATAAAATGTAGCTATTTTTGACTTTTGACTTCCTATGAAATCATATTCCAAATGGAGAAAACATATGCCTAATGCACAAGTAAAAACAAAAAAAAATTATGATAATAAAATATGACTAAAGTATGTTGATACAGTTCTTATACGTGTGTAATTGACACAAAATTCGAAAGAATTTCGAAAAACGGTCCAGAAAGCACTTTTTTAGCAGTGTGTGAAGTTTTGCCATTTTTGACTTTTGACTTCCTATGAAATCATGTTCCAAATGGAGAAAACATATGCCTAATGCACAAGTAAAAAAACAAAACAATTATGATAATAAAATATGACTAAAGTATGTTGATAAAGTTCTTATACGTGTGTAATTGACACAAAATTCTAAAGAATTTTTAAAAAACGGTCCAGAAAGCACTTTTTTAGGGGTGTGTGAAGTTTTTTATGAAATTTTGCAATTTTTGACTTTTGACTTCTGACATCCTATGAAATCATATTGCAAATGGAGAAAACATATGCAATAATGCACAAAAAATAAAAATATATGATAATAAAATTGGACAAAAGTATATTCATACAGTTCTTACACATGTGTAATTGACAAAAAAAAAGCGAAAGAATTTCGAAAAACGGTCCAGAAAGCACTTTTTTAAGGGGTGATAAGTTTTTGACAAAAAATTCATTTTTTCAAAATTTGGCTTTTGGATGTTGACTTGGGGTCCATTCCCTATATGAAAAACCACAGTGGAGTGCACACGCCACCTGTTGGATTTTTGAAGTGTTACAACTGGCAATTGCCATATGGCATTTGCAAAACATTTTGCATGAATCAACGTCGATTTGGGTGGTTTTGTCCATCGTGTACATGGTTTGTACTATGCCAATGGTTTCCCATTCATTTTTGTCCATTTGAGGGGGGAATTCCCTTACACACACAACAATCCTCAGTTTCCCCTGTCACACACAACAATCCTCAATTTCCACTGTCACACACACAACCCTCCATTTCCCCTGTTACACAAAACAATCCTCAATTTCCCGTCACACACAACAACCCTACATATCCCCTGTTACACAAAACAATCCTCAATTTCCCCTGTCACACGGAACAACCCCCCAATTACCCTTTCATACACAATAACCCTCCATTTACACTGTCTCACACAACAATCTCCCCATTTAGCCTGTCACACACAATAACCCTCCATTTCCCCTGTCACACGGTACAACCCTCCATCTCTCCTGTCACAAACAAAAACCCTCCATTTACACTGTCTCACACAACAATCTCCCCATTTAGCCTGTCACACAAAACAATCCTCAATTTCCCCTGTCACACAGAACAACCCCCCAATTACCCTTTCATACACAATAACCCTCCATTTACACTGTCTCACACAACAATCTCCCCATTTATCCTGTCACACACAATAACCCTCAATTTCCCCTGTCACACGGAACAACCCCCCAATTACCCTTTCATACACAATAACCCTCCATTTACACTGTCTCACACAACAATCTCCCCATTTAGCCTGTCTCACACAACAACCCTCCATTTCCCCTGTCACACAAAACAACACTCCATTTACCCTGTTACACACAACAACCCTCCATTTAACCTGTTACACACAACAACCTTCCATTTCCCGTTTCACACACAACAACCCTCCATTTACCCTGTCACACACAACAACCCTCCATTTCTTTTTCACACACAATAACCCTCAATTTCCCCTGTCACACACAACAACCCTTCATTTCCCAGTTACACAAAACAACCCTCCATTTCCCCTGTCACACACAACCCTCCATTTCCCCTGTTGTCAGGATTTGGCCAGGGTTGTTCCAGGTTTTGGTCACTAGATGCCCCCATTGTGCTTTTTGACCTTATGTTTTTTCCCTTGTTCCCCATTATTATTTGCACCTGTACCTCGTTTCTCCTGATTGTATTTAAACCCTTAGTTTCCCTCAGTTCTGTGCTCTGTGTTTGTATGTTAGCACCCAGCCCTAGTGTTCTGTGTTTTCCTGTCGATTCCGGTGGATGCTCTTGTGGAATTCTGTTTTTGTTTTTGAGTGTCTCTTGAGGCTTTTTTGTGCTATTCCTACCACCTTTTGGATTTGCCATTTTTGTATTTAAGGACTTCTCCTTTTTTACTTTATTAAATACACCGTCTTAAGTACTGCTGTGTCTGCCTCATCTTCTGGGTTCTGCTGACTATTCGTGGCTCAGTTGGTTAAGTGACTGTTTCTCACTCCAGAGACCCAGGTTCGTAACCGGGTCCTGACACCTGTTACACAAAAAATTCCTCAATTTCCCCTGTCACACACAACAACCCTCCATTTCCCGTGTTACACAAAACAACCCTCCATTTACCCTGCTACACACAATAAGCCTCCATTTACCCTCTCACACAACAACCCTCTATTTCCCCTGTCACACACAAAAACCCTCCATTTCCCCTGTCACACACAACAACCCTCCGTTTCCCCTGTCACACACAACAACCCCCCATTTACCCTGTCACACACAATAACCCTCCATTGACCCTGTCTCACCAAACAATCTCCCCATTTACCCTGTCACACACAATAACCCTCCATTTCCCCTGTCACACGGAACAACCCTCCATTTCTCCTGTCACAAACAAAAACATTCCATTTCCCCTGTCACACACAACAAGCCTCCATTTACCCTGTCTCACACAACAACCCTCCATTTCCCCTGTTACACAAAACAACCCTCCATTTCCCCTGTCACACAGAAAAACCCTCCATTTCCCAGTTACACAAAACAACCCTCCATTTCCCCTGTCACACACAACCCTCCATTTCCCCTGTTACACAAAACAACCCTCCATTTACCCTGCTACACACAATAAGCCTCCATTTACCCTCTCACACAACAACCCTCCATTTCCACTGTCACACACAACAACCCTCCATTTCCCCTGTCACACGGAACAACCCTCCATTTACCCTGTCTCACACAACAACCCTCCATTTCCCCTGTCACACGGAACAACCCTCCATCTCTCCTGTCACAAACAAAAACATTCCATTTCCCCTGACACACACAACAACATTCCATTTCCCCTGTCACAAACAAAAACATTCCATTTCATCTGTCACACACAACAACATTCCATTTCCCCTGTCACACACAACCCTCCATTTACCATGTTACACATAACAACATTCCATTTCCCCTGTCACACACAACCCTCCATTTCCCCTGTTACACAAAACAATCCTCAATTTCCCGTCACACACAACAATCCTCAATTTCCCGTCACACACAACAACCCTCCATTTCCCCTGTCACACACAACAATCCTCCGTTTCCCCTGTCACACACAACAACCCTCCGTTTCCCCTGTCACACACAACAACCCTCCGTTTCCCCTGTCACACACAACAACCCTCAGTTCCCCTGTCACACACAACAACCCTCCGTTTCCCGTCACACACAACAATCCTCCGTTTCCCCTGTCACACACAACAACCCTCCGTTTCCCCTTTCACACACAACAACCCTCCGTTTCCCCTGTCACACACAACAACCCTCCGTTTCCCCTGTCACACACAACAACCCTGTTTACCCTGTCACACAAAACAACCCTGTTTCCCCTGTCACACAAAACAATCCTCAATTTCCCCTGTCACACACAACAATCCTCAATTACCCATGTTACACAAAACAATCCTCAATTTCCCCTGTCACACACAACAACACTCCATTTCCCCTGTTATACAAAACAACCCTCCATTTACCCTGTTACACAAAACAACCCTCCATTTACCCTGTTGCACACAATAACCCTCCATTTACCCTCTCACACAACAACCCCCCATCTACCCTGTCACACACAACAACCCTCCATTACCCCTGTCATACACAACAACCCTCCATTTCCCCTGTCACACACAACAAAACTCAATTTCCCCTGTCATACACAACAACCCTCCATTTCCCGTGTTACACACAACAACCCTCCATTTCCCCTGTCACACACAACAATCCTCCATTTCCTGTGACACACAAAAACCCTACATTTCCCCTGTCACACACAACAATCATCCGTTTCCCCTGTCACACACAACAACCCTCCGTTTCCCCTGTCACACACAACAACCCTCCGTTTCCAATGTCACACACAACAACCCTCCGTTTCCCCTGTCACACACAACAACCCTGTTTCCCCTGTCACACACAACAACCCTCAGTTCCCCTGTCACACACAACAACCCTCCGTTTCCCCTGTTACACACAACAACCCTCAGTTCCCCTGTCACACACAACAACCCTCCGTTTCCCCTGTCACACACAACAACCCTCCGTTTCCCCTGTCACACACAACAACTCTCCATTTCACCTGTCACACACAACAACCCTCTGTTTCCCCTGTCACACACAACAACCCTCCGTTTCCCCTGTCACACACAACAAAACTCCATTTCCCCTGTCACACACAACAATCCTCAATTTCCCGTCACACACAACAACCCTCCATTTCCCCTGTCACACACAACAATCCTCCATTTCCCGTCACACACAAAAACCCTACATTTCCCCTGTCACACACAACAATCATCCGTTTCCCCTGTCACACACAACAACCCTCCGTTTCCCCTGTCACACACAACAACCCTCCGTTTCCAATGTCACACACAACAACCCTCCGTTTCCCCTGTCACACACAACAACCCTGTTTCCCCTGTCACACACAACAACCCTCAGATCCCCTGTCACACACAACAACCCTCCGTTTCCCCTGTCACACACAACAACCCTCAGTTCCCCTGTCACACACAACAACCCTCAGTTCCCCTGTCACACACAACAACCCTCAGTTCCCCTGTCACACACAACAACCCTCCGTTTCCCCTGTCACACACAACAACCCTCAGTTCCCCTTTCACACACAACAACCCTCCGTTTCCCCTGTCACACACAACAATCCTCCGTTTCCCCTGTCACACACAACAACCCTCCATTTCCCCTTTCACACACAACAACCCTCCGTTTCCCCTGTCACACACAACAACCCTCCATTTACCCTAATACACACAACAACCCTCCATTTACCCTGTTACACACGACGACCCTCCATTTACCCTGTTACACACAACAACCCTCCTTTTCCCGTTTCACACACAACAATCCTCCATTTCCCCTGTTACACAAAACAACCCTCCATTTACCCTGTTGCACACAATAACCCTCCATTTACCCTCTCACACAACAACCCCCCATCTACCCTGTCACACACAACAACCCTCCATTACCCCTGTCATACACAACAACCCTCCATTTCCCCTGTCACACACAACAACCCTCAATTTCCCCTGTCATACACAACAATCCTCCATTTCCCCTGTCACACACAACAACCCTCCATTTACCCTGTTACACACAACAATCCTCCATTTCCCCTGTCACACACAACAACCCTCCATTTCCCCTGTTACACAAAACAACCCTCCATTTACCCTGTTGCACACAATAACCCTCCATTTACCCTCTCACACAACAACCCCCCATCCACCCTGTCACACACAACAACCCTCCATTACCCCTGTCATACACAACAACCCTCCATTTCCCCTGTCACACACAACAACCCTCAATTTCCCCTGTCATACACAACAATCCTCCATTTCCCCTGTCACACACAACAACCCTCAGTTCCCGTCACACAAAACAACCCTCCGTTTCCCCTGTCACACACAACAACCCTCCGTTTCCCCTGTCACACACAACAACCCTCAGTTCCCCTGTCACACACAACAATCCTCCATTTCCCCTGTTACACACAACAATCCTCCATTTCCCCTGTCACACACAACAACCCTCATTTCCCCTGTCACACACAACAATCCTCCATTTCCCCTGTCACACACAACAATCCTCCATTTCCCCTGTTACACACAACAATCCTCCATTTCCCCTGTCACACACAACAATCCTCAATTTCCCGTCACACACAGCAACCCTCCATTTCCCCTGTCACACATAACAATCCTCCATTTCCCGTCACACACAAAAACCCTACATTTCCCCTGTCACACACAACAATCATCCGTTTCCCCTGTCACACACAACAACCCTCCGTTTCCCCTGTCACACACAACAACCTTCCATTTCCAATGTCACACACAACAACCCTCCGTTTCCCCTGTCACACACAACAACCGTTTCCCCTGTCACACACAACAACCCTCAGTTCCCCTGTCACACACAACAACCCTCCGTTTCCCCTGTCACACACAACAACCCTCAGTTCCCCTGTCACACACAACAACCCTCAGTTCCCTGTCACACACAACAACCCTCAGTTCCCTGTCACACACAACAACCCTCCGTTTCCCCTGTCACACACAACAACCCTCCGTTTCCCCTGTCACACACAACAACTCTCCGTTTCACCTGTCACACACAACAACCCTCTGTTTCACCTGTCACACACAACAACCCTCTGTTTCCCCTGTCACACACAACAACCCTCCGTTTCCCCTGTCACACACAACAACTCTCCGTTTCTCCTGTCACACACAACAACCCTCTGTTTCCCCTGTCACACACAACAACCCTCCGTTTCCCCGATCACACACAACAGCCCTCCATTTCCCCTGTTGCACAAAACAACCCTCCATTTCCCCTGTCACAAGGGGAGTTATGGCTGATTTGAAATTAAATCATTAACCCTGTTAGGTCAACTCTGTCACTTTAATTGTCACCACTGTAGATTTATTTTTATTGAACATGTGCCATTTATGATAGAATGTTAAAATACACTACCCCAAAGACACTTATATTTCACAGTGCTTTTGAAATCAGAAATGAAAACAAATATTTTATTTGATTCATTCATTGAATTCATTTAAACATTCATTACATTTACATTTAAGTCATTTAGCAGACGCTCTTATCCAGAGCGACTTACAAATTGGTGAATTCACCTTCTGACATCCAGTGGAACAGCCACTTTACAATAGTGCATCTAAATCATTAAGGGGGGGTGGTGAGAAGGATTACTTATCCTATCCTAGGTATTCCTTGAAGAGGTGGGTTTTCAGGTGTCTCCGGAAGGTGGTGATTGACTCCGCTGTCCTGGCGTCGTGAGGGAGTTTGTTCCACCATTGGGGGGCCAGAGCAGCGAACAGTTTTGACTGGGCTGAGCGGGAACTGTACTTCCTCAATGGTAGGGAGGCGAGCAGGCCAGAGGTGGATGAACGCAGTGCCCTTGCTTGGGTGTAGGGCCTGATCAGAGCCTGGAGGTACTGCGGTGCCGTTCCCCTCACAGCTCCGTAGGCAAGCACCATGGTCTTGTAGCGGATGCGAGCTTCAACTGGAAGCCAGTGGAGAGAGCGGAGGAGCGGGGTGACGTGAGAGAACTTGGGAAGATTGAACACCAGACGGGCTGCGGCGTTCTGGATGAGTTGTAGGGGTTTAATGGCACAGGCAGGGAGCCCAGCCAACAGCGAGTTGCAGTAATCCATGACAAGTGCCTGGATTAGGACCTGCGCCGCTTCCTGTGTGAGGCAGGGTCGTACTCTGCGGATGTTGTAGAGCATGAACCTACAGGAACGGGCCACCGCCATGATGTTGGTTGAGAACGACAGGGTGTTGTCCAGGATCACGCCAAGGTTCTTAGCGCTCTGGGAGGAGGACACAATGGAGTTGTCAACCGTGATGGCGAGATCATGGAACGGGCAGTCCTTCCCCGGGAGGAAGAGCAGCTCCGTCTTGCCGAGGTTCAGCTTGAGGTGGTGATCCGTCATCCACACTGATATGTCTGCCAGACATGCAGACATGCGATTCGCCACCTGGTCATCAGAAGGGGGAAAGGAGAATACAAATACAATATTTTAAAAATCATTTTCATTCCCCCCCATGCAGCCGGAAATGTATTGACCTGAGATTCAGCAGTTAAATCATCTAAATCTTTCAGGTCAAAATGAACACCACCCGTAATGTTTCCACCGCAGTGATGAGCATGAGGATATGGCTTGAAAATGTAATTAGGAGTACAGTGACATCTTACATTCCTGGGATGAGTTTTCGGCCCTTATCCCACGCTCATCACTGCGGTGGAAACATTATGGGTGGTGTTCATTTTGACCTGAAAGATTTAGATGTTTTAACTGCTGAATCTCAGGTTAAAACAATTCTGGCTATCCCCCATGTTGCTCCACCTCTGCTTCCTCTCCTTGTGCTATGACTTTGTTGTGGTGGGGAGGTTTTCGTGCCTCTAAGACCCTGAGGGCTTAGGCTCCTGGCAGCCTTTACCATACCAGATTTGTTTCAGGTGAGGGGCCTGACAAACAGCACAATGGCAAAAGAAACAATGGCCAACACCTTATTGAACACATTTTGCATTAATAGGGCTGTTGCAGTGACCATATTACATGCTAGTGGTTAGAGCGTTGGGATTGAATCCCCGAGCTGACAAGGTAAAAATGTGTAATTTTGCCCCTGAGCAAGGCAGTTAACCTACTGTTCCCCGGGGTTGGTTTAAAAACAGTCGACACATTTCTGCCAAATGCATTCAGTTGTACAACTGACTAGGTATCCCCCTTTCCTTTCTGTTGTACAACTGACTAGGTATCCCCCTTTCCTTTCTGTTGTACAACTGACTAGGTATCCCCCTTTCCTTTCTGTTGTACAACTGACTAGGTATCCCCCTTTCCTTTCTGTTGTACAACTGACTAGGTATCCCCCTTTCCTTTCTGTTGTACAACTGACTAGGTATCCCCCTTTCCCTTCTGTTGTACAACTGACTAGGTATCCCCCTTTCCTTTCTGTTGTACAACTGACTAGGTATCCCCCTTTCCTTTCTGTTGTACAACTGACTAGGTATCCCCCTTTCCTTTCTGTTGTACAACTGACTAGGTATCCCCCTTTCCTTTCTGTTGTACAACTGACTAGGTATCCCCCTTTCCTTTCTGTTGTACAACTGACTAGGTATCCCCCTTTCCCAGTCATGAGTCATGATTGCAGTACAATTCCACATGACCATTGAGTCATGGTAATCTCCTCTTATGCACTCAGGACCTGCGTTGGTACTGTAGTATCCAACCCGCTTATAGCCTGGTTCTCAGGGCTCTAATGTCCTTCTAACAACTCTGACATCAATACATTCGAAAACCACATCACACATATCATCAAAACAGTATTGTGCTTTTACAACTCACCTCACTGTGATTGATCAATTTGAAGAATTAGTTCAACAACAGGTTGAAACTGAGTGGAAAACATGGTCATTATGGATGTTATTTCAAAGCATAACAACGAAATGGACAGCACTTTGTACGGCGATGGTTAATTCAAACACCCACACACATATGAGCACAAGCTTGAAAAAAACCCAATTCAAATAATGATTGTGTCATTCCTTATACAATACATAGCCTACCACATATTAAGCACTGCAGAAAAACATTTTTAAAAATAATTTCAGATGTCTTTAATTGGTCTAGCCTATAATACAAAATTAAACAAATTCTTGTAATCACCTGGATGGACTGGTTACTGTCACGCATACACAGGGAGTCAAGAAGGAGGTGCAGAAGGAGAGTTTAATAACAACAATAAAAGGCAAATGAACAAAACAGGAGGCATAATGAACATGAAAGCAAACCAATACTGCCTGATGACTGAGGCTACTGAGGGCTAGATGAAAGGAAAGTAATCAAATTGATGATGAAGTCCAGGTGTGCGTAATAATGGGGAGCAGGTGTGCTTAATGATGGCTGCCAGGACCGGTGGTTAGTAGACTGGAGACATCGAGCACTGGAGAGGGGGAGCTGTTTCGTTACCTTATGCTACACTCCAGTGACGCCACTTTGGTTTTGGAAGTGGGGGAGACATAAACCGTAATCATTAATTTGTGCACAAACACACAACGTGATATATACACACGTTTGTGCACAAATTAATGATGACGGTTTGATTTATGATTATGACAGAATTGAGTGTGAGGAAGTTATTTAAAAAATCCAAACTTTTCCCTTTGGGACTGAAAAAAATGAAGCTGTGAACTGGGAAGGAAATTGTGTTTTTGAGAAAGTCTGTGTACACAAGTCAGTCAAAGTAATATAAGGAAATGCATAGAAAATAATGACCATAACCTTAATAGGGTTACTGTCATGTAAGATGTTGTGATACAAAATACTAAAAGAAAAAAGCACATACACCTCAAATATACATTAACACACAGAAACAGCAAATCAGAAACAGCAAATCCTCCATATAATTAATATCATATAATTCATATCATATCATTAATATCATATCAGTACTGCAGATCTCTTTTTACTTGCAGACAATATACCTGGGTCACCCCGTCCTGTACCTAGGGGTCCACCACCCTGCAGCGCCACAACCCAACACACCTGACTCAGTTTTAGGATCTTAGTGAAACATATATTATTGGTTTTGGGTGTGTTAGGCCAAGGCCAGAGTGACAACCTACAGGACGGCAGACCCTCCGGTCCAGGACTGAGATGTTCAACAGCTATTGATTGCCTAAATAGGTATCTCCCCTGACGTGGGCATGTTTTCAATACAGACTCCTTAAGTCGTACTGAATTCCATATAAGGCATCTAGACCTTATGATAGTTGCCTTAATCTGGTAATAAATCAACCTACCAGGTCTTCCTCACATTTTTGTGTCATCAGTGTTATGTTCCCCAGTTTTTGTGTTGTAGTTTGTGTATTTGTGTGAGTGTTTCAGGAGATGGCTTCTGAATTCTCCCCAAACAGCTGATTGGTCAGCCCCATTGACGTTGGGAGCTGACCCCCCCCCCCAAGTTACAGCTGTATCCCATTAGACTCCTCAAGCTACATAAAAGCCAGTGTTCTGTTGTTCAGGAGAGAGAGGATTGCGGAGAGAGGATGCTGATGGCTGTGGGTTATTATACTGTGTTGGTTGTTCTCAGAGGGAGATGATTAGTGTGTCCTGCATTGGTTGAGTGAGAGAGCTGATTGGTTATGTCTTTTGTGTGTCAATAGGACACAGTGTTTTGATTATTAAAATTGTTTGGAATATTCTGTTTCATTTGTTCCCAGGGGGGAAGGGGAAGGCACCTAGGGAGTGCTTAGGCAAGAGGCCTGCGGGCATACATATACCCATAGTATATTCACTGTCTAGGCATACTAGGTAAGACCTGGGCGGACCACCCCCTGTATTTTGGTTAGCGCACTAGGTGGTGCTAAGTTAGGTAAGTAGTGGGTCGGCAGGTAAGGTAGGAGGGGGGGCTTTGATATTTACATTCTTTGCTTTGGTTCCGTCCAGACCCTTTTCCCCATATTACCGTGTAAAGGAATAAAAACCTAGTAAACGGTCAATTCTCTGCCTTTTGTCATCCTTACTCACACCTACACCAAACATTTTATACCCATGCTTATCTGTCAGGTGCGCATGTAAAAGTAGTCCCTCCAGAAATCCAGGCTCAATTTTTTTGTTCCACCCGTGTTTTTGGGTTATCTGCCCTCTTGAGGCCTGGAGTTCTTTAAAGGAAGAGCTGCCATTGTGCTCATGTTTTGAGTGTTCTGTTTTTTGACGCCACAAACAGATATGTCACATTTCTGGTTCGTCCATAACTTGTTTCATGCTTGTAGGAGGGTGTGTTTTCAGGAATACCTTTCTCTAACTTTAAGTCACATGATTTCATGGAAAACCTTTCTTAAGTGAGGGTGTGTAATTCAAGTCCACGTATCCTTGGATGATTGTTAACAAGACACACCCAGAATTGTTGAAATAACCATGCTTTGAATAAATCTGAACATACCAGTTCACGCCCTAAAAGATGACGTGGTTCAAATGTTGTCCATGAAGAGGTTGGCCTATTAGGATTCTATGCACAGCAATTCTGATGTACAATTGCAAACAGCAGTAACTATAGTGCATTCGGAAAGTGTTCAGACCCCACAACTTTTTCCACATTTTGTTACGTTACAGCCATATTCTAAATGTATTAAATAGTTTTTTTCCTCATCAATCTACACACAATACCCCATAATGACAATGCAAAAACAGGTTTTTAGAATGTTTTGCTAATTTGTATTAAAAATAAAAACTGAAATATTGCATTTACATAAGTATTCAAACCCTTTACTCAGTACTTTGTTGAAGCACCTTTGACAGTGATTACAGCCTCGAGTCTCCTTGGGTAGGATACTACAAGCTTGGCACACCTGTTATTGGGGAGTTTCTCCCATTCTTCTCTGCAGTTCCTCTCAAGCTCTGTCAGGTTGTATGGGGTGCGTCGCTGCACATGCATTTTCAGGTTCATCCAGAGATGTTTGATCAGGTTCAAGAATACTTGATACTTATTCAGGTCTGAATACTTTCTGAATGCACTCTATATACAGTACCGGTCAAAAGTTTGGACACACCTCGTCATTAGAGAGATTTTCTTTATTTTAGTATTTACTACATTGTAGAATAATAGTGAAGACATCAAAACTATGAAATAACAAATTTGGAATCATGTAGTAACCAAAAAAGCATTAAACAAATAAAAATATATTTGAGATTTGAGATTTTTCAAAGTAGCCACTGTTTGCCTTGATGACAGCTTTGCACACTCTTTGCACTCTCTCAACCAGCTTCATGAGGTAATCACCTGGAATGCAGTTCAGTTTTAATACTTGGCTGCAAATCCTTTGCAGTCTATGACTGCCTGAAGTATGTAACCCATAGACATCAGCAGATGCTGGGTTTCTCCCCTGGTGATGCTCTGTCAGGCCTTTATTGCATCTGTGTTCAGTTCCTGCTTGTTCTTGGGGAGTTTTGTTTTCAGTTTTGCCTTCAGCAAGTGAAATGCATTTTCAATTGGATTCAGGTCAGGTGATTGCCTTGGCCATTGCAGAACATTCCACTTCTTTGTCTTAAAAAAGTATTGGGTTGCTTTCGCAATATGCTTCAGGTCATTGTCCATCTGCACTATGAAGCACCGTCCAATGGGTTTTGAAGCATTTGGCTGAATCTGAGCAGATAATATAGCCCTAAATCCTTCAGAATTCATCCTGCTGCTTTTGTCAACAGTCACATCATCAATAAATACAATGGAACCAGTTCCATTGGTAGCCATACAAGCCTAAGCAATAACACTACCTCCACCATGCTTCACAGATGAGGTGGTATGCTTCGGATTATGAGCAGTTCCTTCCCTTCTCCATACTCTTCTCTTCCCATCATTCTGGTACAAGTTGATCTTTGTCTCATCTGTCCATAGGATGTTGTTCCAGAACTGTACAGGCTTTTTTAGATTAAATCTGGTCTTCCTGTTTTTAGGCTTACCATTTGTTTACATCTTGTGATAAACATGCTGGTGAAGTCTTCTCTTGAAGGTTGACTTTGACACAGATAGGTCTAGAGTGTTCTTAATCTGGCCAACTGTTGTGAAGGGGTTTTTCTTCACCAGGGAAACAATTCTTCTGTCATCCACCACAGTTGTTTTCCGTGGTCTTCCGGGCCTTTTGGTGTTCCTGACCTCACCAGTGTGTTATTTCTTTTTAAGAATGTCCCAAATAGTTGATTTTTCCATACCTAATGTTTTTGCTGTGTCTCTGATGGGTTTGTTTAGATTTGTCAGCCTAATGATGGCTTGCTTCACTGGCAGTGACGGCTCTTCGGACTTCATATTGAGGGTTAACAGCAACAGATTCCAAATGCAAATGCCACACTTGTAATTCTATAATGCTGTAATTCCTACACCGTTCACCCGATTTGGATGTAAATACCCTCATGTATATTCATTATTTAATAGTTATGGGCCTGACTGTAAATGCTTCACGGAGTTCAAGTAACACATCTCAACATCAATTGTTCAGAGGAGACTGTGTGAATCAGGCCTTCATGGTCGAATTCCTGCAAAGAAACCACTACTAAAGGACACCAATAATAATAAGAGACTTGCTTGGGCCAAGAAACACGAGCAATAGACATTAAACTGGTGGAAATCTGTCCTTTGGTATGATGAGTCCAAATATGAGATTTTTGGTTTCACCCGCCGTGTCTTTGTGAAACGCAGAGTAGGTGAACGGATGATCTCCACATATGTAGTTCCCAGCCTGAATCATGGAGGAGGAGGTGTGAAGGCATCAAGGCAAAGGGTGGCTATTTGAAGAATCTCAAATATAAAATATATTTTAATTTGTTTAACACTTTTTTGGTTACTATAGAATTCCATATGTGTTGGTTCATATTTCTGATGTCTTAGAAAATAATAAAAATGTAGAAAAACCTTTGAATGAGTAGATGTTCTAAAACCTATGACCAGTAGTGTATATAAATATATTTTTTTTACACATATTCAACCCCTTTTTTTGTTGCCTCAAAATGTTATTACGTTTGTATGGGTTATATTCAGACGAGTCCCGTGAGAGTCTCCACTTTCCATATTAGTTTGCAGCTTGAAAGGTTTGGATGCTACAGACATAAGTTGGCACATCAGCATTACCAGCTTCAGACGAGTCCCGTGAGGGTTGTAGAGGAAACACCATCGCACCAGTGCGTCAATCGACTCCAGGGTGTTAATTGGAAATGTACCCAATTATACATTTAATAAACATATCAATTAATGTATTACATTAAAATATCCTCTGCATAATGGCTGCCAGGCCTTTAACTCCTTGCCAGTAACAAGGGGATACACTGTCTGTCACCTCAAGGGGAACAACCCCCCCATCTCAAACAGCCGTTGTTGTGGCTGAGTGGTTAAGGTGACGGGCTGGAACTCCTTAGAGATCAACCAGTGCAAGTTTGAATCCTGCTGACAATGGTGTTGTGTTTTTTCAGCTCCAGGGATGATCAATGCCCTCTGCAGATGCTGTCTACCCCCTCTACCCCCCACCACCTCCATCATTATTGTTTTCACTATAGGCCTGTTACAGAGAAAAACTCTGTAGTATTAAACAGATAGCACAAATACCAGAGATTGGCTGACCTTCTATTCATCCAGAGAAGCCTCCAGTCATCCAGGTGAGAAATCTACAATCAGGTTTATCTTGTTTTCCCAATAACTTCTTAGGAGCTATTAGTCATTCATGCAGTTGAATTAAAGTGGTATCAAAGCCAGTGCCAAGCTCAGCTAAGCTAATGCCAAAGACAAGACGTTGAGAAGGGGAGAGAGAGTGGGAGAGAAGGGGGAGAGAGGAGGAGAGAAGGGGAGAGAAGGGGGAGAGAGAGTGGTAGGAGAGAGGGGGAGAGAAGGGGGAGGAGAGAGGGGGAGAGAAGGGGGAGAAGGGGGAGGAGAGAGGAGGAGAGAAGGGGAGAGAAGGGGGAGAGAGAGTGGTAGGAGAGAGGGGGAGAGAAGGGGGAGGAGAGAGGAGGAGAGAAGGGGGAGGAGAGAGGAGGATAGAAGGGGAGAGAAGTGGGAGAGAGAGTGGGAGGAGAGAGGGGGAGAGAAGGGGGAGGAGAGAGGAGGAGAGAAGGGGGAGAAGGGGGAGGAGAGAGGAGGAGAGAAGGGGAGAGAAGGGGGAGAGAGAGTGGGAGGAGAGAGGGGGAGAGAAGGGGGAGGAAGAGAGGAGGAGAGAAGGGGAGAGAAGGGGGGAGAGAGAGTGGGAGGAGAGAGGGGAGAGAAGGGGAGAGAAGGGGGAGAGAGAGTGGGAGGAGAGAGGGGGAGAGAAGGGGGAGGAGAGAGGAGGAGAGAAGGGGAGAGTGTGTGGGAGGAGAGAGGGGGGGAGAAGGGGGAGGAGAGAGGAGGAGAGAAGGGGGAGAGAGAGTGGGAGGAGAGAGGGGGAGAGAAGGGGGAGAGAAGGGGGAGAGAGAGGGGGAGAGAGCTGGAGAGAACAAAATCAATAAATAAATCAATAACAAAATCACCAGTCAAATCAATTATTATAATAAATAAAAAATCACAAAAGCCAGAACGATAAGAAAACAAGTCATTGATATGCTCCCCGGAACTCATCATGAGGGGTTGCAGTGGCTTGTGTGTCTGCGTGCCCAAATCAATCCCCCCACATCGTGACAGAGAAGAGAAAACAAATGTTGGAATGTACATTTCTTGCTATTATACACATTTTGCCATGCAGCGGAGAGATCATTTTGCTATTTTATAACTGATTTCATGCAATTCTACTTATTTTGCCGTGGGGCAGAGAAATAAATGAACCGTTTTACACATCATTTTCTGTAATTCTACACATTTTTTCATAGGTTGGAGGCAAGCAAATGTTTTGCAGGTTTTTTTATATGATAACTGATGATCAATGTGCCCCACCCCAGTCGGTAATTTGACCATGCTTACTACAAATTTAGATTGCTGGCCGCTAGATTAATTTACCAATCTAAAAAATGTTTTGCTGACATGGGCTTATTGAGTGACTGCTGATGCACAACCAAATTTTATATTAAACCCTTATATTATTCTAACTCTCAGCATTAAGACCCCAACTGAGTTCCTAATATGTACATTTTTTAATTGGTCCGTGGGCCTACAAAATTTGCCTATCCCCGCCCTAAGCTTTCTAAACTACAAATGCATTCTCGCCTCATGCTTGAGAAAGCAGAGATGCAAATGGTCCCCAACCCACTCAAGTGAGGTGCAGATGTTAGTTCAAATAGTAACAGGTGCAGGCTATTGATTTTCCCCTAAAGGCCTTATCTTTCAAACCTAATAAACCTTGTCCTAATTATCCTCAAAACAGACTAACTTGAACCATTTCACTATATTACTTCAGTCACATATTAACATTCATATATAACATTCCATTATTAATTTAATCAATTTCAGTACCAATTCATTTCTTCTTCTTTTTCTCCTCTTTTAAAATCAATATCAATTGTTCATATCAATGTTCATTGTCCTCCATATTCTTAGTGTGAGTACAACTTCCTCATGCGTGTGTGAGTGGATACAGATCTTCCAGGAAGTGCTCTCTACTACTACAACGTCACAGAAAACGAAAGCTCACCATGCAGCCACGCCTAGTTTTTTCACCTGATAAATAACCAACACCAGTCCTTTTCCAATTGTCAAGGTGGACCAATATGAGGGTAAGATTAGTACTTTTAACATTTTTTATTAATGTTTTCTAAACAGGTAAAGAAAATTACGTTAACCTACATGTACAGTATATGTTAATTACAATCATCTGTTAAACATATTATGAATATCCTTTACTGTTGTGTGGCCCATTAGAAATAGTGATGTTAAAGACACTGCTTGTGTTTTTCATTATATGACCGTATGGGAAGATGAAAAAAACATGTGACTTTCTCTTCATGTTAGTTTAATGTGAAAACAAGGTTAATCTAAATCTGTTCTTTATTTCCCCCAGAATAATGAATATGCAAAAGGGGAAATTGGCATAAAAGAATACCAAGGTAAAATAAAGAAATGTTATCTCCGTGAGTCGAATGAATCTTCTACTGTCAAAAACTTCTCAACAAATAAATGCTGTGAGTTAATCAAGAAAATGATACCATCAGTTGTGGATACTTTTGAAACTTTCACTCTTTCTCAAGAGTTTGCTTCTGACCAAATTCAACATTATACAGAGCTAAATAAGCAAAACACTACTAAAAAAACAAGTATAGTTTGCAGTTCAGATTTCGTTATAAAATTAGATTTTGAAAATCTAAGTATGGCTATATTTAAGATTTCTGAGAATTCTAACGAGATAGCAAAAGCAAAACTCATTAAACACGTACTTTTTAAGTTACCCGAAGACCTCACCAAATATTTTAATTCCAACTATTGTATGGACCCAAAATTTAAGCAGCCGAGTTTTAAAAAATACATTCTTGAAGAAATTTGTAATTTTGCAATTTACCCCAATAGGAAATATTCTTATTATGCACAAATGCTGCATATTTTAAAAAATGGATCAATTCACGGAAATGGAGAAAATCGTACATACGTCATAGCAGGACAGTTTATTTGTTTAATTGACACAAATGACCTCTACATTACACCTGTGTTCAAAATAAATCACTTTCCTGAGGACGGCAACGTTATTAAAGTGACTGACATTTATAGTTACGAAAAAAACATGTCGTATATTACTTTAAGTAATAAGTTTCCCAAGTCAAAAGACTTCCGAGAATCTCTCATTTACTTCATCAATGGAGATCAAGAAAAACTTTTTTATTTCATGTATAACCCATTTCATGCAACTGCTTTAGTGGCGGTGTTAATCTCAGAGGTCATCAGAAATCCAATTATGATATTAATTAACAGAATTGCAATTAAAATTAATACATTACATACATTTAGTGAGTTCCTCCAGATCTTGCCATCTCTAGCTGGGGGAACCTGGAAAAGTCAAAAAGCCTATGGTCCTAAATTTTTAAATAGAACCCAAGAATTTCTCAGCAATGTGGAATTCAGTGATTTACCGTTAATTGGTTGTGATTAATAAACAAACTAGTCACATTTGGGGAGTCTTCATACAAACAGTTCATTGGATCAGTCTAAAATGTTGCACATACACTGATGCCATATAGTGGCCAAAATCTAAATTGCGCCTGGGCTGGAATAATGCATTGTGGCCTTTGTCTTGCATTTTCAAAGATGATGGTACAAAAAATAATACAAAATAACGTTTTTTTTTCTTTGTACAATTGGCCCAGCGTTGTCCTGGTTTGGATGGTGTAGGCTGTCATTGTAAATAAGAATTTGTTCTTAACTGAATGGTTCAGTTAAAATTAAGCAATTTAAAATAAATCTAAACCTAAGAAATTTACAGAGCAAGACAGTTAACACCTAACAACATATTCATTATTCCCCATGTTGCTCCACCTTCACCCCCTGGAGGAGCCAGGTGGGGCCACAGAGCAGGTAGGTGCAGATTCTTCTCCACTGACGTCAATGCTACAATGTGTTACTGTACCTCACACTGAATGCAAATCTAGAGGAACTTGTTATATAAGTTATGTGGGTGTTATGATTGGAGTGATCTGTGTGCCAGCTTCCACTGCCAACAAGGAACACAAGTGCTTTACACATTGCATTGTTTTCAACCATACACATCTTCAGTCTAATCCAGCTGTCTAGTTTTACCTGATGTAAATCTTTTTTATCATAACAAGCTGTCAAAAGGTTCCTGAAATATATCTTAGACTTTAACAGTTGGTATTTTTTTTTTTTTTACATGTTATTCATCATGTTTTGACCTCCAGGCTCCTCCATCTTCTCCTGCCAACTCTGTCAGTCCACCAGACCCCACAATGCAGCCTCCACACCACTGCAGTAACAGCCATATCTTCACGTCACAAAGCTTCAGTACTATCTGAATGTGTTGTAAGTCCTGTACAGCACTTGGTATACAGTACATCACTATTCAGACAATGTGTTCAGCTGCATTGCTAACCTAACCAACCCCCTCTGAATCTTCTCATTCAGGAAGTACCATCCAGCATCCTGTGGCAACCTCAATGTGAATCATGATCACCACCGACCCGGGCTCCACAGAGGTAGTCTTGGACGCCCAGGCTCTGCACACGTTCAAGGACACGGGATTTTGAAGGATCCCAGTGAGCAAAATGTACTTATTTTTAATCCTCTTAAGGATCTCTACAGATTGGTGTCCCACCCGCGGGATGGTTGAGCTAATGTGTGCTAATGCGATTAGCATGAGCTTGTAAGTAACAAGAACATTTTCCAGGCTCTAGACATATCTGATATTGGCAGAAAGCTTAAAATCTTGTTAATCTAACTGCACTGTCCAATTTACAGTAGCTATAACAGTGAAAGAATACCATGCTATTGTTTGAGGAGAGTGCACAGTTATGAGCTTGAAAAGTTATTAATAATCCAATTTGGCACATTTGGGCAGTCTTGATAAAAAAAATGATATCAGAAATGCAATGTTTCATTGGATCAGTCTAAAACTTTGCACAAACACTGCTGCCATCTAGTGGCCAAAATCTAAATTGTGCCTGGGCAAGAATAATACAATATGGCCTTTCTCTTGCATTTCAAAGATGACAGTACAAAAAAAATATTGTTAACAAATATTGTTTTTTTCTTTCTTTGTATTATCTTTTACCAGATCTAATGTGTTATATTCTCCTACGTTAATTTCACATTTCCACAAACGTAAAAGTGTTTCCTTTCAAATGGTATCAGGAATATGCAGTTTAATTTTGGTATGTCATTTTAGGTGATTTCTTTTTTAAAGAGCTGATCCTTAAGCGATTTGAAACATATTTTCAACCAAAAATATGTATTTTCATCATATTTTACTAACAGTAATGGCCTCCCGAGACCACCACACAGATGACTCTCAGCACACCAGACCGCAGGGACCGATAAGATGTGATTAGATCTTCAGCAAGATGTGGACCTCGCCACATCATCTGAAGATAAAGAAAATAAAGGCCACAGAAGATAAAGGCTAATGGATCTGACAGAGATATTTTTTTTGTTTGATTTGTTTGGATTTGTTTTGATTTGATGTAATATTAATATACAAGGAAAAACTTGTATTCAGGAAAAAGTAATTGAGTTAACCTCGATATGACCTTCAATGGGAAAGCGTAGTAAATCATCATTGATTTAGTGCTAGAGTGTATTCAGAATATGGCCATTCTGACATTCATTATAAAATGCCTCAGATAGGACCAAACATAGTGTTTGGAGATATCCGTCAGGGTATGAGTGACAACAGGTCCACATGTCAAAATGGGGGAAATCTTAGCAAATGGCTTAATGGTTATTCATGAGAATCAAGTGTGTGTGTGTGTGTGAGAGAGTGTGTGTTTGTGTGTGTGTGGATGTGGTGTTGCGGTGTGCATGTAGGCGTGTGTGCATGTGTGTTTTCCTGTGATATAATTGTTGTTTTCTTCATCCAGTGTCTTCCATGAAATCACCTCAGCATGTCACACCCTGTTTCCCCTAGAGTGCAGCGACAACATACCTTCACACAGAAAGAGAAAGAAAGAGAATGAGACAGAGAACTGGGAGAGAAAGGGGGAGAGAAGGGGTAGGATAGAGGAAGAGAAAAAATTATTACACCAGTTGAAATAATTCATCAGCGATTCCTGGCTACATATCCTGTGTGTTTGTGTGTGTGTGTGTGTGTGTGTGTGTGTGTGTGTGTGTGTGTGTGTGTGTGTGTGTGTGTGTGTGTGTGTGTTGGAGAGAGTGTGTGTGAGAGAGTGTCCTGGAGGGGGGGGTGTAGTGTAACATAGCATATGCTACAATTCATGATATCTGCATTACTGCCGACTCTATCATTCAAATGCGGAGATGCAAAGAAGAAGCCATAACACTCAAACGTACACACAACACATGTACCTAAGGGTGACATAATATTTCCCCAATACCAATCGTCAGCTTACCAAATCAAATACTATGCCTTTATATTAAGCAATTTTGAAACCAAATAAATTTGATTTGAGAATGGACTGTTTCCACTGGCATAGAGTTACTGAAATGAATACAGGTGATACCTCACATATACCATACCAGAGACATAAATATATACTCTACACTGAGTATACAAAACTTTAAGGACACCGGTTCTTTCCATGACATAGACAGACCTAGTGAATCCAGGTGAAACCTATGATCCCTTATTGATGTCACTGGTGTAACATCCAGTTATTTAGATGGCTTATGTTTATAAGAACTGAGGTCGGGGCATTCATATAGTTTAGTTTAACTTTACTCAGAAGTTTGTTGGCATTCCATAGTTCACATGGCATATCACTCCTGCAATCTGGCCACTGTAAAACATGGAACTGGAATCCCACAGTATGAATACATGGACTGGATTGTGACATAATGTTCACAACATTACATGGAGGAAGGGTAGCCTAGTGGTTAGAGTGTTGGACTAGTAACCGACAGGTTGCAAGTTTGAATACCCGAGCTGACAAGGTGCAAATCTGTCCTTCTTCGCCTGAACAGGCAGTTAACCAACTCTTCCTAGGCCATCATTGAAAATAAGAAATTGTTCTTATAAAGGTTAAAAAAAATGACATTTCACAATTGAGAAATTTAGGTATTCACTACTGGTCAGTATAAATTTCACTTGGGATACAACACTAAGGTTTTTAACTACTTCACAGTCTTCAAACTCGATTAATTACATCTCTTCAATGAAATAACTTGGAGGTCTTCTATTAGTTCTCATAGTGCATCAAGGTTTGGGATCTGGATCAGAGTTTTGATCTGGTTGTTCAGCGTCCCGTGGACCAGTGTTCAGGTCGTCAACATCTCAGTGTCGAAGTTGACAGGTATTGATGATACCCCAGTGGCCTAAGACACTGGCCTCCTAAGCCATGGATTGTGATTTCTAGTCTTCTCTTAAGTGGCTGAGAGCAGAGTGGCGCTGCGGAAGCGTGCTGGGCCCAGAGGTCGATGGATGGAAACCATCTTCTGCTAAACAGTTTCTTTTTAGATTTTAAGTGCAAACAAAAATTTAAAAAAAATGTGTCGTTTCATGGGCATGTCTCAGTGCCAATTTACATTGTTTTATACCTCTTCCAACAGTTCGTATAGGTCATACTGTTTAAACAGTACCCCAGTGGCCTAAGACACTGGCCTCATTAGCCATAGATTGTGAGTTCTAGTCTATTCTTAAGTGGCTGAGAGCAGAGTGGCGTAGCGGAAGCGTGCTGGGCCAATAACCCAGAGGGCGATGGATCGAAACCATCCTCTGCTAAACAGTTTCTTTTTAGATTTTAAGTGCGAACAAAATTTAAAAAAAATGTGTGTTTTCATGGGCATGTCTCAGTGCCAATATACTTTTTTTTTTACTTCTTCCAACAGTTCGTATAGGTCATACTGTTTACACAGTACCCCAGTGGCCTAAGACACTGGCCTCCTAAGCCATGGATTGTGAGTTCTAGTATTTTCTTAAGTGGCTGAGAGCAGAGTGGCACAGCGGAAGCTTGCTGGGCCCATAACCCAGAGGTCGATGGATCGAAACCATTCTCTGCTAAACAGTTTGTTTTTGAAAATGAAACGCAAACAGAAATTAGAATGCTAAATTTCATTTGCGTCTCTCAGTGCTATCCAGTACACATTGTTTTTACTGCTTCTATCAACTCGTACTGTTTGCAGAAGGTAAACAGTGCCCCAGTGGCCTAATGGATAAGGCAATGGCCTCCTAAGCCAGGGATTGTGGGTTCAAGTCCCGTTTGGCATGGATGGAAGAAGATTTGAGAAGTGGAAGTGTGCTGGGGCTATAACCCAGAGGTCGTTGGATCGAAACCGTCATCAGCTAAACACTTTCTTTTTAGATTGTAAGTGCGAACAATTTTTTTTTAAAATGTGTCGTTTCATTGGCATGTCTCAGTGCCAATATACATTATTTTTTACTTCTTCCAACAGTTTGTATAGGTCATACTGTTTACACAGTACCCCAGTGGCCTAAGACACTGGCCTCCTAAGCCATAGATTGTGAATTCTAGGCAATTCTTAAGTGGCTGAGAGAAGAGTAGTGCAGCGGAAGCTTGCTGGGCCCATAACCCAGAGGTCGATGGATCGAAGCCATCCTCTACTAAACAGTTTGTTTTTAAAAATGAAACGCAAACAGAAATTAGAATGCTAAATTTCATTTGCGTCTCTCAGTGCTATCCAGTACACATTGTTTTTACTGCTTCTATCGATTTTTCGTACTGTTTGCAGAGGCTAAAAAGTGCCCCAGATTTACTAATGGATAAGGCACTGGCCTCCTAAGCCAGGGATTGTGGGTTCAAGTAACATTTGGCGTGGATGGAAGAAGATTTGCGAAGTGGAAGTGTGCTGGGCCCATAACCCAGAGGTCGATGAATCGAAACCATCCTCTGCTAAACAGTTTCTTTTTAGAATTTAAGTGAAAACAAAAAATTTAAAAAATGTGTCATTTCATGGGCATGTCTCAGTGCCAATATACATTATTTTTTACTTCTTCCAACAGTTTGTATAGGTCATACTGTTTACACAGTACCCCAGTGGCCTAAGACACTGGCCTCCTAAGCCATGGATTGTGAGTTCTAGTCTTTCCTTAATTGGCTGAGAGCAGAGTGGCGCAGCGGAAGCATGCTGGGCCCATAACCCAGAGGTCGATGGCTCGAAACCATCCTCTGCAAAACAGTTTCTTTTTAGATTTTAAGTGCAAACAAAAATTTAAAAAAAATGTGTCGTTTCATGGGCATGTCTCAGTGCCAATATACATTGTTTTATACCTCTTCCAATAGTTCGTATAGGTCATACTGTTTACACACTGGCCTCCTAAGCCATGGACTGTGAGTTCTAGTCTTTTCTTTACTGGCTGAGAGCAGAGTGGCGCAGCGGAAGCGTGCTGCGACCATAACCCAGAGGTCGATGGATCGAAACCATCCTCTGCTAAAGAGATTCTTTTTAGATTTTAAGTGGAAACAAAAAATTTAAAAAATGTGTCGTTTCATGGGCATGTCTCATTGCCAATATACATTTTTTTACCTCTTCCAACAGTTCGTATAGGTCATACTGTTTACACAGTACCCCAGTGGCCTAAGACACTGGCCTCCTAAGCCATGGATTGTGAGTTCTAGTCTGTTCTGAAGGGGCTGAGAGCAGAGTCGTGCAGAGGAAGCGTGCTGGACCCATAACCCAGAGGTCAATGGTTCAAAACCATCCTCTGCTGAACAGTTACTTTTTAGATTTACAGTGCAAACTAAACATTTAAAAAATGTGTCGTTTCATTGTCATGTCTCATTGCCAATATACATTTTTTTGACCTCTTCCAAATGTTCGTATAGGTCAAACTGTTTACACAGTACCCCAGTGGCCTCAGACACTGGCCTCCTTAGCCATGGATTGTGAGTTCTATTCTTTTCTGAAGAGGCTGAGGGCAGAGTGGTGCAGCGGAAGCGTGCTGGGCCAAATACCCAGAGGTCAATGGATCGAAACCATCCTCTGCTAAACAGATTCTTTTAAGATTTTAAGTGCAAACAAAAAATTTTAAAAATTTTTCGTTTCATGTCCATGTCTCATTGCCAATATACATTTTTTTTACCTCTTCCAACAGTTCGTATAGGTCATACTGTTTACACAGTACCCCAGTGGCCTAAGACACTGGCCTCCGAAGCCATGGATTGTGAGTTCTAGTCTTTTCTGAAGTGGCTGAGAGCAGAGTCGTGCAGAGGAAGCGTGCTGGACAAATAACCCAGAGGTCAATGGATCAAAACCATCCTCTGCTGAACAGTTTCTTTTTAGATTTTAAGTGCAAACAAAAAATTTAAAAAATGTGTCGTTTCATGGCCGTGTCTCATTGCCAATATACATTTTTTTTAACCTCTTCCAACAGTTCGTATAGGTCATACTGTTTACACAGTACTCCAGTGGCCTAAGACACTGGCCTCCTAAGCCATGGATTGTGAGTTCTAATCTTTTCTGAAGTGGGTGACAGCAGAGTGGCGCAGCGGAAGCGTGCTAGACCCATAACCCAGTGTTCTATGGATGGAAACCATCCTCTGCTAAACAGTTTCTTTTCAGATTTTAAGTGCAAACAAAAAAATTAAAAAATGTGTCATTTCATGGGCACGTCTCAGTTCCATTATACATTTTTTTTACCTCTTCCAACAGTTCGTATAGGTCATACTGTTTACACAGTACCGCAGTGGCCTAAGACACTGGCCTCCTAAGCCATGTCTTGTGAGTAGTAGTCTTTTCTTAAGTGGCAGAGAGTAGAGTGGCGCAGCGGAAGTGCTGGGCCCATAATCCA
>NC_088217.1:77645856-77663750 GCF_036934945.1 Oncorhynchus masou masou | reverse complement strand
TGTGTGTGTGTGTGTGTGTGTGTGTGTGTGTGTGTGTGTGTGTGTTGGCCACTGTACGTTGGACAGCCAGGCTTGTTGCTAGGCTACGGTCAGGAAGTGTCCTGCATAGTAAATGTGTCTGAGGGGATCTGTGTAATGGAGTTGGCAGTGGACACACACACACACACACACACACAAACCCACACACACAAGCAATTGCGCACACACTTGTCAGCTGGTTGGGGCTATGAGGCTTCAGACAGCAGATCTAGGTCAGGAAGGCGAGAATAACGAATGAACGAATGAAAAAAGCAACAAAGGTTTACATTCTGAATGAGTCTTAGGAAGAGAAGGGCTTTCCTTGTTATGAGAGCTGACACACACACACCCCACCAACGTGTGTGTGTGTGTGTGTGTGTGTGTGTGTGTGTGTGTGTGTGTGTGTGTGTGTGTGTGTGTGTGTGTGTGTGTGTGTGTGTGTGTGTGTGTGTGTGTGTGTGTGTGTGTGTGTGTGTGTGTGTGTGTGTGTGTGTGTGTGTGTGTGTGGACTTTGAGGTCCATAGACTGCTTTATCCTGGGAGTAATTCTATTGTTTTTGTCAAACAAAGAGACTTTTGTAGTTGTGGAATTGGGACTGATCCTAAAAGAAAATTATGTCTCCAAGAACGTGTGTGTGAGTAAGTGTGTGAGTAAGTGTGTGTGTGGTGAAACGTATGGACTCTACTGTAGCCTGTATGAGTCGGAGTGGTAGCTCATTGGCCTGTGGCTAGTCGTTACTTAATTCCCCACATCCTCCCCTTCCCTCCTCCCCTTCCCTCCTCCCCTTCCCTCCTCCCCTTCCATCCTCCCCTTCCCTCCTCCCCTTCCCTCCTCCCCTTCCCTCCTCCCCTTCCCTCCTCCCCCTTCCCTCCTCCCCTTCCCTCCTCCCCTTCCCTCCTCCCCCTTCCCCTCCTCCCCTCTTCTCTTCATTAATGTCTCTTATATTCTGATTCTGTTCTTTATTCTCTCCTAGAACTAGGATCATTTAAGTGTAAACATTTCTCCCTTGCCTGTTTCCTGCTACTATTCTCGTTAATGATCAACATTAGTAGAAAACTCCACCCTAAAACAATCTTTGGTTTCATTTCATCCTTTTATTATTGTTTCCTTTAGTCCTCTTGACAGAGTCACAAAATGTTTTGCTTGTCAGCAATCACGTTTTCAAGATATGTAACCTTCAAAATAGAGAAGTCATCCCTGTGTGATGCATTTTGCGTCATTTGATGCATCATTTCATGCATCATTTGCATTTTGAAAGTTTACATATCTTGAAAACAGGATTTCTGACAGAAAACGTTTTGAGACTATGTCAACAATGGACGACTGAAACAAATACCAAAATATTTAAAGGAGCTTTCCTTTAAGATTAGGTCCTTAACTAATTATCTTCTATCTGTCTCAGGGTCGTCATGTCAAGACAGGGCAACTTGCGGCCATCAAGGTCATGGATGTCACCGGGGTAAGTGACACGCATAAATAATTATACACACACACACACACACACACACACACACACACACACACACACACACACACACACACACACACACACACACACACACACACACACACACACACACACACACACACATTCTAAGGTGCATATGTGTGTGTGTAGAATTGTAATGTGTGTGTGTGTGTGTGTGTGTGAGCATCGTTGTAATGTGTGTGTGTTCCAGGATGAGGAAGAGGAGATTAAAGGTGAGATCAACATGTTGAAGAAGTACAGCCACCATCGGAACATTGCCACCTACTACGGTGCCTTCGTCAAGAAGAACCCTCCTGGCATCGACGACCAGCTATGGGTATGTGTGTGTGTGTGTGTGT
The DNA here is from genome assembly GCF_036934945.1 of Oncorhynchus masou masou. Taxonomy (NCBI): domain Eukaryota; kingdom Metazoa; phylum Chordata; class Actinopteri; order Salmoniformes; family Salmonidae; genus Oncorhynchus; species Oncorhynchus masou. Next base: position 77,661,905 of record NC_088217.1, on the reverse strand, counting down.
GTGTGTGTGTGTGTGTGTGTGTGTGTGTGTGTGTGTGTGTGTGTGTGTGTGTGTGTGTGTTTGCATCCATGTGCGCCTGCATGCGTATGTGCACAGGTGTGTGTGGTAACCATTTTCTCTGTCTCTCTCTCTCTGTCTCTCTCGGTCTCTCTGTCTGTCTCTCTCTCTCTGTCTCTCTCTCTCTCTGTCTCTCTCTCTCGGTCTCTCTGTCGGTCTGTCTCTCTGTCTCTCTCTCTCTCTCTCTCTCTCTCTCTCTCTCTGTCTCTGTCTCTCTCTCTCGGTCTCTCTGTCGGTCTGTCTTTCTGTCTCTCTCTCTCTCTCTCTCTCTCTGTGTCTCTCTCTCTCTCTCTCTCTCTCTCTGTCTCTCTCTCTCTCTCTGTCTCTCTCTCTCTCTCTCTCACTCTCTCTCTCTCTCTCTCTCTCTCTCTCTCTCTCTGTGTCTCTCTCTCTCTCTCTGTCTCTCTCTCTCTCTCGGTCTCTCTCTCTGTCTCTGACAATTCAATTCAATTCAATTCAAGGGCTTTATTGGCATGGGAAACATGTGTTAACATTGCCAAAGCAGGTGAGGTAGATAATATATAAAGTGAAATAAACAATAAAAATTAACAGTAAACATTACACATACAGAAGTTTCAAAACAATAAAGACATTACAAATGTCATATTATATATATATATATATATATATATATATATATATATATATATATACACAGTGTTTTAAAAATGTAAAAATGGTAAAGGACACAAGATAAAATAAATAAGCATAGATATGGGTTGTATTTACAATGGTGCGTGTTCTTCACTGGTTGCCCTTTTCTCGTGGCAACAGGTCACAAATCTTGCTGCTCTGATAGCACACTGTGGAATTTCACCCAGTAGATATGGGAGTTTTTCAAAATTGGATTTGTTTTCGAATTCTTTGTGGATCTGTGTAATCTGAGGGAAATATGTCTCTCTAATATGGTCATACATTGGGCAGGAGGTTAGGAAGTGCAGCTCAGTTTCCACCTCATTTTGTGGGCAGTGAGCACATAGCCTGTCTTCTCTTGAGAGCCATGTCTGCCTACGGCGGCCTTTCTCAATAGCAAGGCTATGCTCGCTGAGTCTGTACATAGTCAAAGCTTTCCTTAATTTTGGGTCAGTCACAGTGGTCAGGTATTCTGCCGCTGTGTACTCTCTGTTTAGGGCGAAGTAGCATTCTAGTTTGCTCTGTTTTTTTGTTAATTCTTTCCAATGTGTCAAGTAATTATCTTTTTGTTTTCTCATGATTTGGTTGGGTCTAATTGTGCTGCTGTCCTGGGGCTCTGTCTCTCTCTGTCTCTCTGCCTCTTTGTCTCCCCCTCTCGGTCTCTCTCTCTCTCTCTCGGTCTCTCTCTGTCTCTCTCTCTCGGTCTTTCAATTCAATTCAATTCAAGGGGCTTTATTGGCATGGGAAACATGTGTTAACATTGCCAAAGCAAGTAAGGTAAACAATAAAATTAACAGTAGACATCACACATACAGAAGTTTCAAAACAACAAAGACATTGAAAATGTCATATTATATATATATATATATATACAGTGTTTTTACAAGGTACAAATTTGAAAGGACACAAGATAAAATAAATAAGCATAGATATGGGTTGTATTTACAATGGTGTTTGTTCCTCACTGGTTGCCCTTTTCTCGTGGCAACAGGTCACAAATCTTGCTGCTCTGATGGCACACTGTGGAATTTCACCCAGTAGATATGGGAGTTTTTCAAAATTTCTCTGTCTCTCTCTATCTGTCTCTGTAGTTGGTGATGGAGTTCTGTGGGGCGGGCTCAATAACTGATCTGATTAAGAACACCAAGGGGAACTCACTGAAGGAAGAGTGGACTGCCTACATCTGCAGAGAGATCCTCAGGGTAAGTATTGCTAAAAATGTAGTGCTGAGAGATGAACCATTTTGGTTATTTTGAGTTTTTTCAACAACTAGTTGACTAACATCAGTTCAGTTATTGAAATGACATTTCTAGGTATCTCTACCTGAATTACATGATCTAAGTGATTGTAGTTGATATTCAGCAGTCATAAAAGCCTTATTTACTTTACTCTCTCTACCCGTCTCCTCTCTCTCTCTACCTCTCTCTACCTCTCTCTACCTCTCTCTCTACCTCTCTCTACCTCTCTCTACCTCTCTCTCTACCTCTCTCTACCTCTCTCTCTACCTCTCTCTACCTCTCTCTCTACCTCTCTCTCTACCTCTCTCTACCTCTCTCTACCTCTCTCTCTACCTCTCTCTACCTCTCTCTACCTCTCGCTCTACCTCTCTCTACCTCTCGCTCTACCTCTCTCTACCTCTCGCTCTACCTCTCTCTACCTCTCTCTACCTCTCTCTACCTCTCTCTCTACCTCTCTCTCTACCTCTCTCTACCTCTCGCTCTACCTCTCTCTACCTCTCTCTACCCGTCTACTCTCTCTCTCTACCTCTCTCTCAACTCTCTTTCTCTACCTCTCTCTACCTCTCTACCTCTCTCTACCTCTCTCAACCTCTCTCTACCCGTCTCCTCTCTCTCTACCTCTCTCTCTACCTCTCTTTCTCTACCTCTACCTCTCTACCCCTCTCTCTACCTCTCTCTCTACCTCTCTTTCTCTACCTCTCGCTCTACCTCTCTCTACCTATCTACCTGTCTACTCTCTCTCTCTACCTCTCTCTCAACTCTCTTTCTCTACCTCTCTCTACCTCTCTACCTCTCTCTACCTCTCTCAACCTCTCTCTACCCGTCTCTCTCTCTCTACCTCTCTCTCTACCTCTCTTTCGCTACCTCTAACTCTCTACCCCTCTCTCTACCTCTCGCTCTACCTCTCTCTACCTCTCTTTCTCTACCTCTACCTCTCTACCCCTCTCTCTACCTCTCTCTACCTCTCTTTCTCTACCTCTTGCTCTACCTCTCTCTACCTCTCTTTCTCTACCTCTCTCTACCTCTCTCTACCCGTCTACTCTCTCTCTCTCTACCTCTCTCTCTACCTCTCTTTCTCTACCTCTCTCAACCTCTCTCTACCCGTCTCCTCCTCTCTCTCTCTTTCTCTACCTCTACCTCTCTACCCCTCACTCTACCTCTCTCTCTACCTCTTTCTCTACCTCTCTCTACCTCTCTCTACCTCTCTCTACCTCTCTCTACCCGTCTCCTCTCTCTCTCTACCTCTCTCTACCTCTCTTTCTCTACCTCTACCTCTCTCTCTATCTCTCTCTACCTCATTTTCTCTACCTCTTTCCCTACCCGTCTCCTCTCTCTCTACCTCTTTTTCTCTACCTCTCTCTACCTCTCTCTACCGCTCTATCTACCTCTTTTTCTCTACCTCTCTCTCTACCGCTCTCTCTACCGCTCTCTCTACCTCTCTTTCTCTACCTCTCTCTACCTCTCTCTCTACCTCTCTCTACCTCTCTTTCTCTACCTCTCTCTACCTCTCTTTCTCTACCTCCCTCTATACCGCTCTCTTTACCTCTCTTTCTCTACCTCTCTCTACCTCTCTACCGCTCTCTCTACCTCTTTTTCTCTACCTCTCTCTACCTCTCTCTACCGCTCTATCTACCTCTTTCTCTACCTCTCTCTACCTCTCTCTACCTCTCTCTACCTCCCTCTACCTCTCTCTACCCGTCTCCTCTCTCTCTACCTCTCTCTACCTCTCTTTCTCTACCTCTACCTCTCTCTCTACCTCTCTCTCTACCTCTCTCTATCTCTCTCTACCTCATTTTCTCTACCTCTTTCCCTACCCGTCTCCTCTCTCTCTACCTCTCTTTCTCTACCTCTCGCTCTACCTCTCTCTACCTCTCTTTCTACCTCTCTCTACCTCTCTTTCTCTACCTCTACCTCTCTACCCCTCTCTCTACCTCTCTCTCTACCTCTCTTTCTCTACCTCTTGCTCTACCTCTCTCTACCTCTCTTTCTCTACCTCTCTCTACCCGTCTACTCTCTCTCTCTCTACCTCTCTCTCTACCTCTCTTTCTCTACCTCTCTACCTCTCTCTACCTCTCTCAACCCCTCTCTACCCGTCTCCTCTCTCTCTCTCTCTTTCTCTACCTCTACCTCTCTACCCTCTCTCTACCTCTCTCTCTCTACCTCTTTCTCTACCTCTCTCTACCTCTCTCTACCTCTCTCTACCTCTCTACCTCTCTACCTCTCTCTACCCGTCTCCTCTCTCTCTCTACCTCTCTCTACCTCTCTTTCTCTACCTCTCTCTCTACCTCTCTCTATCTCTCTCTACCTCATTTTCTCTACTCTCTTTCCCTACCCGTCTCCTCTCTCTCTACCTCTTTTTCTCTACCTCTCTCTACCTCTCTCTACCGCTCTATCTACCTCTTTTTCTCTACCTCTCTCTCTACCGCTCTCTCTACCGCTCTCTCTACCTCTCTTTCTCTACCCCTCTCTCTACCGCTCTCTCTACCTCTCTTTCTCTACCTCTCTCTACCTCTCTCTCTACCTCTCTCTACCTCTCTTTCTCTACCTCTCTCTACCTCTCTTTCTCTACCTCTCTTTCTCTACCTCTCTTTCTCTACCTCTCTCTATACTGCTCTCTTTACCTCTCTTTCTCTACCTCTCTCTACCTCTCTACCGCTCTCTCTACCTCTTTTTCTCTACCTCTCTCTCTACTGCTCTCTCTACCGCTCTCTCTACCTCTCTTTCTCTACCTCTCCCTCTCTCTCTACCGCTCTCTCTACCTCTCTTTCTCTAACTCTCTCTACCTCTCTTTCTCTACCTCTCTTTCTCTACCTCTCTTTCTCTACCTCTCTCTCTAACGCTCTCTCTACCTCTCTGTTCTCTACCTCTCTCTACCGCTCTCTCTACCTCTCTCTCTACCTCTTTCTCTACCCGTCTCCTCTCTCTCTCTCTCTCTCTACCTCTCTTTCTCTACCTCTCTCTACCTCTCTTTCTCTACCCCTCTCCACCTCTCTTTCTCTACCTCTCTCTCCTACTCTCTCTACCTCTCTTTCTCTACCTCTCTCTCTCCCTCTCTCTTCATCTCTCTACCTCTCTTTCTCTACCTCTCTCTACCTCTCATCCTGTAACTATCTCTACCTCTCTCTCCCTCTCTTTCTACCTCTCTCTCTACCTCTCTCTACCGCTCTCTCTACCTCTCTTTCTCTTCCTCTCTCTACATCTCTACCTCTCTTTCTCTACCTCTCTCTACCTCTCATCCTGTAACTATCTCTACCTCTCTCTACCTCTCTTTCTACCTCTCTCTCTACCTCTCTTTACCTCTCTCTCTACCTCTCTCTCTACCTCTCTCTCTGCCTCTCTCTACCTCTCTCTCTCTACCTCTCTCTCTCCAGGGTCTGACCCATCTCCACCAGCACAAGGTCATCCACAGAGACATCAAGGGTCAGAACGTCCTGCTGACGGAGAACGCAGAGGTCAAACTGGGTGAGACAGACTGGTTTTAATAATAAAATATTTATTTTTGAAGACAAATTCCATTGTCCTACCCAGAATTGCTGAATATGTCACCTTCTTCAGTTTCCACATTGATCATGCAGGCAGACAGATATGTAAAATAATTGACTGACTCAGTGAGTAATTGATTGATATGTTGATTGGTCTCTGATCAGTGGACTTTGGTGTGAGCGCCCAGCTGGACCGGACGGTGGGGAAGAGGAACACCTTCATCGGGACTCCCTATTGGATGGCTCCCGAGGTCATTGCCTGCGACGAGAACCCTGAGGCCACCTACGACTTTAAGGTACCCAGAATACTCTGCTTCACACATTGTGTTTTGTCCCTTCATGTATTTATTTCCTCCTGACTCAGTGCTCTCACTTGTCCACTCCCTCTCTCTCTCTCTCTCTCTCACACTCTCTCTCTCACACACACTCTCTCTCACTCTCTCTCTCTCTTTCTCTCACTCTCTCTTAGAGTGACCTGTGGTCTCTGGGTATAACAGCTATAGAAATGGCAGAAGGAGCCCCTCGTAAGTATGGACACACACACACACACCAACACACACACACACCAACACACCCACACTTACACTGGTATTAACTATTTTCTGTCCGTCTGCAGCATTGTGTGACATGCACCCAATGAGAGCCCTCTTCCTGATCCCACGAAACCCCGCCCCCAGACTCAAGTCCAAGAAGTGGTGAGTCTGCATCACACACACACACACACACACACACACACACACACACATACACACACACACACATACACACACACTAATATCCTGATTATTACGAAGAAAAAAAAAATAATAATACTAACTTTCAGGTCTAAGAAGTTCCAGTCCTTCATTGAGAGTTGCTTGGTGAAGAGTCATGGTCAGAGACCCAGCACAGAGCAGCTGTTGAAGCACCCCTTCATCAGAGAGCTGCCCAACGAACGACAGATCCGCATCCAACTGAAGGACCACATCGACAGAACCAAGAAGAAACGTGGAGAGAGGGGTGAGACAGATATCAGTAGTCTGGAACACAAATGGAGTATGATGCTCACTTCTCCTCCTGGGAGATCTGATGTGTTAGCCCACTATAACCGACTGGTGTGTGTGTTCTTCTGCAGATGAGACAGAATATGAGTACAGTGGGAGTGAAGAGGAGGAAGAGGAGCGAGACGTGGGGGAGCCAAGGTAACACACACACACATACAACAAACACAGTCTCTCATTGGTCCAATTTCCACTCACACACTCTTCTGACTGGTCCTTCCCCAGCTCAATCATTAACATCCCTGGTGAGTCGACGTTAAGGCGGGACTTCCTGCGTCTGCAGCTGGCCAATAAGGAACGCTCTGAGGCTCTGAGGCGCCAGCAGTTGGAACAACAGCAGAACGAGGAACACAAGCGCCTCCTACTGGCCGAACGACAGAAACGCATAGAGGAGCAGAAAGAACAGAGGAGGAGACTGGAGGAGGTAGGACACACTCATGCATACACACACACACCCACGCACACACACACATGTTTACGTCTCTTTTTCTGTCCAACAGCAACAGCGCAGGGAGCGTGAGTTGAGGAAGCAGCAGGAGAGAGAACAGAGGAGGCGCTATGAGGAAATGGAACAACTACGGAGAGATGAGGAGAGGAGGCACGCGGAGAGAGAACAGGTACACACTGACTTCCTCCTGTAGTCCTCTTGTTCTCTCTCTTCCTGCTGCTACGGTGTATAGGAGTATATCTGTCTCTTGTTCTCTCTCTACCTGCTGCTACGGTGTATAGGAGTATATCTGTCTCTTGTTCTCTCTCTACCTGCTGCTACAGTGTATAGGAGTATATCTGTCTCTTGTTCTCTCTCTACCTGCTGCTACAGTGTATAGGAGTATATCTGTCTCTTGTTCTCTCTCTACCTGCTGCTACAGTGTATAGGAGTATATCTGTCTCTTGTTCTCTCTCTTCCTGCTGCTACGGTGTATAGGAGTATATCTGTCTCTTGTTCTCTCTCTACCTTCTGCTACAGTGTATAGGAGTATATCTGTCTCTTGTTCTCTCTCTACCTGCTGCTACAGTGTATAGGAGTATATCTGTCTCTTGTTCTCTCTCTACCTACTGCTACAGTGTATAGGAGTATATCTGTCTCTTGTTCTCTCTCTTCCTGCTGCTACAGTGTATAGGAGTATATCTGTCTCTTGTTCTCTCTCTTCCTGCTGCTACGGTGTATAGGAGTATATCTGTCTCTTGTTCTCTCTCTACCTGCTGCTACGGTGTATAGGAGTATATCTGTCTCTTGTTCTCTCTCTACCTGCTGCTACGGTGTATAGGAGTATATCTGTCTCTTGTTCTCTCTCTACCTGCTGCTACAGTGTATAGGAGTATATCTGTCTCTTGTTCTCTCTCTACCTACTGCTACAGTGTATAGGAGTATATCTGTCTCTTGTTCTCTCTCTACCTGCTGCTACAGTGTATAGGAGTATATCTGTCTCTTGTTCTCTCTCTACCTGCTGCTACAGTGTATAGGAGTATATCTGTCTCTTGTTCTCTCTGTTTCCTGTTCTCTCCTTCCCTCCAGGCTGCATTCGGAGTACATCTCTGTCTGACTCTCTCTTTCTGTTTCCTGTTCTCTCCTTCCCTCCAGGCTGCATTAGGAGTACATCTCTGTCTGACTCTCTCTTTCTGTTTCCTGTTCTCTCCTTCCCTCCACGCTGCGTTGTGATAGGAGTATATCCGTAGACAGCTGGAGGAGGAACAGAGACAGTTAGAGATCCTACAGCAACAGCTTCTGCAGGAGCAGGCTCTACTGCTGGTAACATTGTTACCCCTGCATGTCTATGTATATATACCCCTGACCCATCAATAGCTTCTACAGGAGCAGGCCCTACTGCTGGTAACACTGTTACCCCTGCATGTCTATGTATATATACCCCTGACCTCTCACCCCTGACCCCTCAATTACTTCTACAGGAGCAGGCTCTACTGCTGGTAACTCTATAACCCCTGCATGTCTATATATATATATATATATATATATATATATATATATATATATATATATATATATACCCCTGACCCCTCAATAACTTCTACAGGAGCAGGCTCTACTGCTGGTAACTCTGTTACCCCTGCATGTCTATATATGTATATACCCCTGACCTCTCACCCCTGACCCCTCAATAACTTCTACAGGAGCATGCCCATTGTATACCTGCATGTATACATCTACCTACCACCCTCCTCTCAAGTCTGACCCCTCAACCCTGTGAAACTACAGCTACAGAGCCTGTGGTGTAAACCTGTACTTTGTCCCTGTGTCCAGTGTTTGTTGTTCCTCGTTCCTCTCTGCAAGTACTTACCCTGCAAGGAACCCCCCTCCCCAGCCCCATCAAATCACATCACATTTTATTTGTCACATGCGCCGAATACGACAGGTGTAGATCTTACCGTGAAAAGCTTACTTACAAGCCCTTATCCAACAATGCAGTTCAAGAAATAGAATTAAGAAAATATTTACTAAATAAACTAAAGTAAAAAATGTAATAAAAAGTAACACCGAGCCGGTGTGCAGGTTACTCGAGGTCATTTGTACATGGATCATGGAACGTCCCTGTGAGCCCTGTCCTGTATGGATCCTATTGGTTAACCTGTCCTTTGTGGAGTGATGCTATTGGTCATGTGTCTCTGTTGCTTGGCTCTGTGCTGTCATGATAGTGATTTGGTTAAGATTGGATAATAACAGCCTTCCGTGTGTGTGTGTGTGTGTGTGTGTGTGTGTGTGTGTGTGTGTGTGTGTGTGTGTCCATAGGAGTATAAGCGTAAGCAGATTGAGGAACAACATCAAGCCGAGAGGCTACAGAGACAGTTACAACAGGAGGTAACACTTGGCTCTTATGATGATGTCATATAACAATGGTGTTGAATAATTGAAGAGATGGTCAACTGTTGCCTATTTGTTTTGTAGAGAGCCTACCTGGTGTCTCTACAACAGCAGCAACAACAACAAAACCAAGATGGCCGACCAGGCGAGAAGAAACCTCTGTATCACTATAAAGACTCAGCTAGTCCTACTGACAAACCTGCATGGGCTAAAGAGGTACACACACAGACTCTGGAGAGACTCTGGTCTCTGGACAACATTCATAACTGAAGATCATGAGTACAGTCTCAGTCTAACTACAACATTGTCTGTGTAGCGGTGCATACAGTGTGGATCGGAACAAGATATTGTGTTCTTCTGTTACAGTTCTCGTGTGTGTTTTATATGTGGTGTGTGTGTGTGTGTGTGTGTGTGTGTGTGTGTGTGTGTGTGTGTGTGTGTGTGTGTGTGCTTGTTTAACTTCTGCCCCACCTTGTCTGCAGGTCTTGAAGCAGCAGCCACACCCCCAGAGCCACTCACCCCGCCCTTTCCTCAGACAAAGCCACTCCTTCAACCAACCTTCATCCCACATTCCTTCCCACGCCAACCTCCCTCGCTTGAGCCCCCTCCGACCCCACCCCTCCCCCTCACATCCGTATCTCCCTGGAGACCAGGGATCTAGTAGATCCCATTCTGAAACAGGAGATCAGCCAGCAGGATAGAGAGATGAGAGCTCAGAAAGCCGGTCAGAGGGTGGTCAGACAGAAAGAAAGAGGATACAATACCGGAGCCAACCACCAGGGGGTACCACACAACAACCGGAGGCCAAAAGGGCCTAGCCGAGCTGGTCAAAAGGCTGGTCAGCAAGACCGAGGACGCAGTCCCAGACCTAAACACCCAGGGCCACAACACAACCCCAACCAGGGGCCACAGCATAATGGGAAGGGGCAACAGGCTGGCTTTAACCGAGGCCCCAGCCCTAACCCCAACCAAGCCCCAAAAGAGAGCCCCATCTCTAATCCCCAAGCCCCTAAACAAGAGGCCCTCAATGGGCCAGCCTGGGCACCCAGCTCCAGCCCCAACCAGGGACATAACCTGGGGGTGAAAGACCAGGGGCAGATATGGGTCAGTGGCCGTAGTGGCAGCTCCATCTCCCCCTGTCGTAGAATAGACATAGAAGTAAATGACATAGATGTAGAAATAGACTCCTCTTCCTCCTCTCATTCTAATTCTTCTTTCCTCTACCCCTCTCCTGATCATGATCTTAGAGGCAGCTCTCTGTTTCCCTGTCGTATACTAGATGTAGAAATAGATGAACTAGATATAGAAATGGAGGAACTAGAAAAGAGGGAGTTGGATTGTTGGAGGTATAGAGAGGAGGAGAGGGAAAGGGGTAGAGAGGAGGTGTGGGGGGTTTGGCAGGATGGCTTCCAGCCAGCGCATGAAAGTCTGTTGGGGATCTTATGGGGGTCATGCAATTCTGACCTCTACCCCCGATCCCTAACCCCTGACCTCTCAGCCTCTGCACCGGCAGGCCGGCTCCGCCCTTTCCTGTCCTCCAATCAAAATCACTTCCTGGCTCCTGAATGCTCAAGCAGAGTCCGTTCCTCCAAGTCCCGGCTGGGCACCTCCCCCTCTGAACAGAGTGAAGTCAGAGGTCAGTGATGATGATGAGGTCACGACCTCTAACCTGGACCTGACTTCCTCTGCTCCAGCTAACATGCTCAGATCACACCTGGCCCAGGCCATGCCCATTAGATCCAAGCAGTCATCCCTGTCTCGGTCCTCCCTCTCTTTCTCCCCCTTCGTTCTCCTTGTAAGAGCTCAGGTCTCTGAAACAGTTAGTTTCAGCCTTAAACTGGATGGGCCTCTCGCCCGAGGTCACGGGAACCTCACCCCCAAACCTCAGCCGGAATCTCCCCCTCACACTCCCGACCCTGAGTCCCCCATGTCATCTCTCCTCAATTCCCCTCCCGCTCCATTCTACCACTCCAGTATCTCACACCCTGCTCCTCCCCCTACCTCACCCCTATGTGTTCTCCTCACCCCTCTCCTGATGGCTCCCCCTTCGGCTCCAGTCCCAGCTCACTATCAGACCACTCGCTGCTAGCCACTAGCCACACACACACACACACACACACACACACACACACACACACACACACACACACACACACACACACACACACACACAAACACACAGACAGACAGACAGACAGACAGACAGACAGACAGACAGACAGACACAGACATATATTCTTTATTATATTTGTAGATAAAACAAAATATTATACATTTCTTATTTTATACTATCTTGTACTACAACATTGTTTCAACTTCATATAGCTCCAGTTGGTTCATCCTTACCCATCTACCTCCAATAGTCCCCAATCCAATCAAAAGTCAATAGTCCCCCCAACCCCCCTCCTTCTGGAGTTGATGATGTCACAGCAAGGACTCCATACGTGTCACTTCCTGTTTACGGTCAGTTAGCCAATTGCAGTTCAGCTTGGTGATGGGTGCTGGCCAATCAGGTCTCAGCTGGGTGAATGCCAATCAGGTCTCAGCTTGGTGCTGGGTGGAGGCCAATCAGGACTCTCTTTAGTGCTGGCCAATCGGTGGTGGACTATATTTTCTCTGGGATCACAGACCATGGATTCTCAACATTTTCAGATTCTCTTATCTGCTAGATGATACCCTCAAACTCCGCCTGCCTCCATCCCCCTCTCCCCCTCTCCTCCATCCCCCTCTTTCCTCTCCTCTATCCCCCTCTCCTCCATCCCCCTCTCTTCCTCTCCTCTATCCCCCTCTCCTCTATCCCCCTCTCTTCCTCTTCTCCATCCCCCTCTCTTCCTCTCTATCCGCCTCTCCTCCATCCCCCTCTCCTCCATCCCCCTCACCTACATCCCCCCTCTTCCCCATCCCCCTCTCCTCCATCCCCCTCTCCTCCATCCCCCTCCCCTCCATCCCCCCTCTCTTCCTCTCCTCCATATCCCCCTCTCCTCCATCCCCCTCTCCTCCATTCCCCCTCCTCCATCCCCTCTCCGCCTCTCCCACCATCCCCTCTCGTCCTCTCCCTTCATCCCCTCTCCTCCTCTCCTCCATCCCCCTCTCCTCCATCCCCTCTCCTCCTTTCCTCCATCCCCCTCCCCCTCTCCTCCATCCCCCTCTCCTCCATCCTCCTCCCTCCCTCCCTCCAACCCTTCTCTCCTCCAACCCCTCTCCTCCTCTCCCTCCCTCCATCCCCCTCTCTCCCCCAACCCTCCCTTCCCCCATCCTCCTCTCCCCCATCCCCCCTCTCCTCCTCTCCTCCATCCCCCTCCTCCATCCCCCTCCCCTCTCCTCCATCCCCCTCTCCTCTCCTCCATCCCCCTCCTCTCCCCTCCCTCCTTTCCTCCATCCCCCTCTCCTCCTCTCCTCCATCCCCCTCTCCTCCATCCCCCTCCTCCATCCTCTCCTCCAACCCCTCTCTCCTCCTCCATCCCCTCATCCTCCTCTCCTCCAACCCTCCCCCTCTCCTCCATCCTCCCCCTCTCCCTCCCATCCTCCTCTCCTCCATCCTCCTCTCCCCATCCCCCATCCATCCCCCCTCTCCTCCTCTCCTTCATCCCTCCTCTCCTCTTCTCCCTCCATCCCCCCTCTCCTCCATCCCCTCTCCTCCTCTCTCCTCCATCCTCCTCTCCCTCCATCCCCCTCTACTCCATCCCCCTCCTCCTCTCCTTCATCCCCCTCTCCTATTCTCCTCCATCCCCCCTCTCCTCCATCCCCCTCTCCTCCATCCCCCTCTCCTCCTCTCCTTCATCCCCCTCTCCTCCACCCCTCCTCCATCCTCCTCTCCTCCATCCGCCTCTCCTCCATCCTCCTCTCCTCCTCTCCCTTCATCCCCCTCTCCTCCTCTCCTCCATCCCTTGTAGAGGAGTACCAGTTGATTCTAACCATTAATTGCATGATTGATTGCTCAGTGCCTCTAGAACACTGTCGACAACACGGCATGAACCTGTTGGTAATGTCCAGGTGGTCTAATAATCCTGATGATGTGTGTCAGGTGGAGGAGCGGTCCAAGCTGAACAGACAGAGTTCTCCTGCCATGCAGCACAAGGTCGTCTCCAGCCGGGTCTCTGAGGCCTCCCCTGCCTCCTGGCCCGAGTCCTTCAGCACTGCAGGGATGCAGCCGGCCGCACCCCACCAACACACCGCCCAGCTGAACCACAGGTGTGTGTCTGTCCCTTCTGTCAGTCTGGCTGTCTCTCTGTGTGTGTGTGTGTTGACATTTACAAATATACAAAATACACACAACCTGTAATTGTACTTGATATTGCATACTACTATGCTGTAGCCTATACTACAGTCAGCAAGCAGTATGTCTGTCTGATGGAATTAGAAAATGAGAACGGACATTCCCATAATTCAGTGTTTTATCTCATTCTCTCTCTCAGTGGCCCATCTGATTCCAGTGAAGACCATGACAGGCTCTCAGTCTCTGCAGGAGGGCACAGGAGGAGAGGCGGGGGGATGGGGAGGAGAGGGAAGGAGGGGGGAGGCATGCCCCCCCGTCAGAACTCTGACCCCACCTCTGACTCGAATCCCGCCCCTCCACCTCGTACCACTAGCCGAGAGGACAATGAGCTTCCCCCTAAGGTCCCTCAGAGAACCACCTCCATCTCCCCAGCCCTGATGAGGAAAAACTCCCCCAACGCACAGGGACTCATACGAGACAGGTGTGTGTGTGTATGTGTGTATGTGTGTATGTGTGTGTCAGGGCCGGGCTCAATTCCATTTAAATTCCAGTCAATTCAGGAAGTGCACTGAAATTGCTTTTCACTTCAATGCTTTTCAATGAGGAATTGGAATTAGGTTTACTTTCTGAAATGAAATGGCATTGACCCCAACCCTGGTGTGTGTGTACTGTATATGTAATTACAGTGTGTATTAACAGTGTGTGTGTTCTTTCAGTCATCCAGACCTGAGAGCTTCAGAGTTGTGTCTCGATACTGCTCTACAGAGGTCCTCTCACTCCTCCTCCTCATCCTCACCTTCATCACAGAGAGGTACACGCACACACACACACATATGTGACTGATGAGTACATGTATTTGTCTGTCAATACACTTTCTGATGCTATTGATGCTGACTCCTCCCTTATGCTGTGATAGGTCCACCAGTCCAGGAGACCTCCCCCCCAGCAGAAGCCAATCAGGAGGTCAGGATCAGACCGGAGGAGGGGCGAGACTCAGGCAGACCCAGCAGACCTGCCGTGAGTGACACACACTCACACACAATCACACACCTCGATTCTTTCTCCACTTCTGCTGCTTATGTTTCTCTTTTCCTCCCTCTCTTTCTCCTTCCTTCTCTGCTCCTCAATCTCTTCTGCTGTTCATCCCCTTCTATCAGAGCTATAAGAAAGCCATAGACGAGGTTAGTGACCTCCCCCTTTTATATCTCTCTGTTTCTACCTCTCTCTCTCTCTCTCTCTCTTCTCTCTCTTAGTTCTCTGTATAACCAGTATGGCCCATTCATTCAGGGTTTTAGAGGGATGTGTGTAAGCTCAACTTAACATCACTTTGGAGGTCTGACCAAGTCAGACTTTTGGAATTCTAAAGTATGTTTGGAATTGAAGTGTCAGGGAGCTGAAAGCATCTAGCCTAGTGTTTAGAGTGTTGGGCCAGTAACTGAAAGGTTGCTGGATTGAATCCCTGAGCTGACAAGGTAAAAAATGTGCAGTTCTGCCCCTGAACAAGGCAATTAACCCACTGTTCCCCGGTAGGCTGTCATTGTAGATAAGAATTTGTTCTTAATTATTAACTGACTTGCCTAGTTAAATACACACAAAAAATATCTCTCTCTTCATTACTCTGTGCACATTGGTTATTTTAGGAGGAACTGGTGTGTGTGTGTGTGTGTGTGTGTGTGTGTGTGTGTGTGTGTGTGTGTGTGTGTGTGTGTGTGTGTGTGTGTGTGTGTGTGTGGTTTAGGAAGAGCTTGTGGAGGTCCACCCTGTCTGCATGAATTGGTTTGGTCCAGTGGTTGGGGGGAATGGTGCTGTGGTACTGGGCCATCTGGTAGCATGGGGGTGTTTGCTAGATGGATACAGACATGGATGTGCACCCCTTTATTTTTTAGAAGCTTGTTTTTTGATTTATTGGTTTATAACATCTTTGTTTTAGCTGGTCTTTCACAAGGACATCTTTCTCCAGAGTTCACAAATATTTATTTGACGTGAAGACATTGATGCTGATATTTGATCTCGTTCTGTCCTTCTCTCAGTTCCTCCTTTGTCTCTGTTAGTTGGACTCTCCCAACCCTCTTGACTGTTAGAGAATATGAAGTGGAATCACTGGGGTTCAAATTTGTATTTACTTTCTCTCTTTTTCTCTCTCTCTCTCTCTCTCTCTCTCTCTCTCTCCGTTTCTCTGTTTCTCTCTCTGTTTCTCTGTTTCTCTCTCTCTGTCTCCATCTCTGTCTCGCTGTCTCTCTCTCTCTGTATCTATCTCTGTCTCTTTCTCTCTGTCTCTCTCCTCTCTCTCCCCACTCTCTGTCTCTCTGTCTCTCCTCTCTCTGTCTCCCTCTCTCTCTCTCTCTCTCTCTCTCGCTCTGTTTCTCTGTTTCGCTCTCTGTTTCTCTGTTTTCTCTCTCTGTTTCTCTGTTTCTCTGTTTCTCTCTCTGTCTCTCTCTCTGTCTCTCTCTCTGTCTCTCTCTCTGTCTCTCTGTCTCTATCTCTCTGTCTCCTCTTTCTGTCTCTCTCTCTCTGTCTCCTCTCTCTGTCTCTCTCTCTGTTTCTCTGTTTCTCTCTCTGTTTCTC
>NC_088217.1:77640856-77643356 GCF_036934945.1 Oncorhynchus masou masou | reverse complement strand
AGATACGCAAATACAAGAAGCGCTTCAATCTCTGAGATACTGTGTGCTGCTCTCTGGGGTAAGACACCCTAGATATTCTCACACACATGTGAACACACACACACATGTGAACACATACACACAGGCAAAGTCTCTCACACACATGTGAACACATACACACAGGCAAAATCTCTCACACACATGTGAACACACACACACACACACAGGCAAAGTCTCTCACACACATGTGAACACACACACACACACACACAGGCAAAGTCTCTCACACACATGTGAACACACACACACAGGCAAAGTCTCTCACACACGTGAACACACACACACAGGCAAAGTCTCTCACACACATGTGAACACACACACACAGGCAAAGTCTCGCACACACATGTGAACACACAGGCAAAGTCTCTCACACATATGTGAACACATACACACAGGCAAAGTCTCTCACACACATGTGAACACACACACACAGGCAAAGTCTCTCACACACATGTGAACACACACACAGGCAAAGTCTCTCACACACATATGAACACACACACACAGGCAAAGTCTCTCACACATATGTGAACACATACACACAGGCAAAGTCTCTCACACACATGTGAACACACACACACAGGCAAAGTCTCTCACACACATGTGAACACACACACAGGCAAAGTCTCTCACACACATGTGAACACACACACACAGGCAAAGTCTCTCACACACATGAATGCACATGCACTAATGTAACTCACGCAATTGTATTCCCACATGCACACTGACAATGAATAATCCCTCTCTGTCTCGCTCTCTCCCCTCTCTCTCTGTCCCTTTGAAACTCTCTCTTTTCTCTCCCCTCTCTCTCTCTCTCTGTCTCTCTCTCTCCCACCCTCTCTCTCTGTCTCTTTGAAACACTCTCTCTCTCCCCTTACTCTTCTCTCTCTCTCTCTCTCTCTCTCTCTCTTTGGAAACTCTCCCTCCTCTCTCTGTCTCTCCCCTCTCACTTTGTCTCTCTCTGTCTCTTTGGAAACTCTCTCTCTCCTCTCTCTGTCTCTCCCCTCTCTCTTTGTCTCTCTCTGTCTCTTTGGAAACTCTCTCTCCTCTCTCTGTCTCTCCCCCTCTCTCTTTGTCTCTCTCTGTCTCTGGAAACTCTCTCTCTCTCCTCTCTCTGTCTCTGTCTCTCCCTCTCTTTGTCTCTCTCTGTCTCTTTGGAAACTCTTCTCTCCTCTCTCTGTCTCTGTCTCTTCCCCCTCTCTTTTTGTCTCTCTCTGTCTCTCCCCTCTCTTTGTCTCTCTCTGTCTCTCCCCTCTCTCTTGTCTCTCTCTGTCTCTGAAACTCTCTCTCTCTCTCTCTTGGAAACTCTCTCTCTCCTCTCTCTCCCTCCCCTCTCTCTTTGTCTCTCTCTGTCTCTTTGGAAACTCTCTCTTTCCTCTCTCTGTCTCTCCTCTCACTTTGTCTCTCTCTGTCTCTTTGAAACTCTCTCTCTTTGGAAACTCTCTCTCTCCTCTCTCTCTCTCTCCCCTCTCACTTTGTCTCTCTCTGTCTCTTTGGAAACTCTCTCCTCTCTCTGTCTCTCCCCTCTCACTTTGTCTCTCTCTGTCTCTTTGGAAACTCTCTCTCTCCTCTCTCTGTCTCTTCCCCTCTCTCTTTGTCTCTCTCTGTCTCTTTGGAAACTCTCTCTCTCTCTCTCTCTCTCTCTCGGTCTTTCTAGGTGTGAACCTGCTGGTGGGGACAGAGAATGGTTTGATGTTGCTTGACCGTAGCGGTCAGGGGAAGGTCTATAACCTGATAACCAGGAGACGCTTCCTACAGATGGACGTCCTGGAGGGACTTAATGTCCTGGTTACTATATCAGGTATTACCGACTGACCGCGGTAGGACCATTACATAACCGCAACATGACCACAGAGGGAGAACGTTGCTCTGTTAGTTAAAGAACTGGAGGCCTGTCGAACATATCTGTTCTGATAGAGACATCTGTTTTCTCTCTCTCTCCTCCTCCAGGGAAGAAGAATAAGCTGCGTGTGTACTACCTGTCCTGGCTGAGGAACAGGATACTCCACAACGACCCCGAGGTGGAGAAGAAGCAGGGCTGGGTCACTGT
Organism: Oncorhynchus masou masou; assembly: GCF_036934945.1. Classification (NCBI taxonomy): domain Eukaryota; kingdom Metazoa; phylum Chordata; class Actinopteri; order Salmoniformes; family Salmonidae; genus Oncorhynchus; species Oncorhynchus masou. Next base: position 77,641,264 of record NC_088217.1, on the reverse strand, counting down.
AGGAGAGCTGGAGGGCTGCGTACACTACAAAGTCGGTACGGAACTCTCTCTCCTCTCTCTCTCTCTCTCTCTCTCTCTCTCTGTGTGTGTGTGTGTGTGTGTGTGTGTGTGTGTGTGTGTGTGTGTGTGTGTGTGTGTGTGTGTGTGTGTGTGTGTGTGTGTGTGTGACGGACCCACCTTTTGTGTGTGGGTTGCCGTCTCTTCTGTGTGTGTTGTTGACTCTCTCCTGTGTGTGTTGTTGACTCTCTCCTGTGTGTGTTGTTGACTCTCTCCTGTGTGTGTTGTTTCCAGTAAAGTACGAGAGGATCAAGTTCCTGGTGATCGCTCAGAAGAACGCAGTAGAGATCTATGCCTGGGCCCCCAAACCCTACCACAAGTTCATGGCCTTCAAGGTAGCTCCCACACCGG
>NC_088217.1:77631237-77640756 GCF_036934945.1 Oncorhynchus masou masou | reverse complement strand
GAAACCATCCTCTGCTAAACACTTTCTTTTTAGATTTAAAGTGCAAACAAAAAAATTTAAAAAATGTGTCGTTTCATGGTCATGTCTCATTGCCAATATACATTTTTTTGACCTCTTCCAACAGTTCGTATAGGTCATACTGTTTACACAGTACCCCAGTGGCCTAAGACACTGGCCTCCTAAGCCATGGATTGTGAGTTCTAGTCTTTTCTTAAGTGGCTGAGAGCAGAGTGGCGCAGCGGAAGCGTGCTGGGCCCATAACCCAGAGGTCGATGGATCGAAACCATCCTCTGCTAAACAGATTCTTTTTAGATTTTAAGTGCAAACAAATTATTTTAAAATTTGTCATTTCATGGGCATGTCTCAGTTCCATTAGACATTTTTTGACCTCTTCCAACAGTTCGTATTGGTCATACTGTTTACACAGTACCCCAGTGGCCTAAGACACTGGCCTCCTAAGCCATGGATTGTGAGTTCTAGTCTTTTCTTAAGTGGCTGAGAGCAGAGTGGCGCAGCGGAAGCGTGCTGGGCCCATAACCCAGAGGTCGATGGATCGAAACCATCCTCTGCTAAACAGATTCTTTTTAGATTTTAAGTGCAAACAATTTTTTTTAAAAAATTTGTCATTTCATTGGCATGTCTCAGTTCCATTAGACATTTTTTGACCTCTTCCAACAGTTCGTATTGGTCATACTGTTTACACAGTACCCCAGTGGCCTAAGACACTGGCCTCCTAAGCCATGGATTGTGAGTTCTAGTCTTTTCTTAAGTGGCTGAGAGCAGAGTGGCGCAGCGGAAGCGTGCTGGGCCCATAACCCAGAGGTCGATGGATAGAAACCATCCTCTGCTAAACAGTTTCTTTTAGATTTTAAGTGCAAACAAAAAATTTAAAAAATGTGTCGTTTCATGGTCATGTCTCATTGCCATATAGACATTTTTTTGACCTCTTCCAACAGTTCGTATAGGTCATACTGTTTACACAGTACCCCAGTGGCCTAAGACACTGGCCTCCTAAGCCATGGATTGTGAGTTCTAGTCTTTTCTTAAGTGGCTGAGAGGAGAGTGGCGCAGCGGAAGCGTGCTGGGCCCATAACCCAGAGGTTGATGGATAGAAACCATCCTCTGCTAAACAGTTTCTTTTCAGATTTGAAGTGCAAACAAAAAATTTAAAAAATGTGTCGTTTCATGGTCATGTCTCATTGCCAATATATATATTTTTTTACCTCTTCCAACAGTTCGTATATGTCATGCTGTTTACACAGTACCCCAGTGGCCTAAGACACTGGCCTCCTAAGCCATGGATTGTGAGTTCTAGTCTTTTCTTAAGTGGCTGAGAGCAGAGTGGCGCAGCGGAAGCGTGCTGGGCCCATAACCCAGAGGTCGATGGATCGAAACCATCCTCTGCTAAACAGATTCTTTTTAGATTTCAAGTGCAAACAAAAAATTTAAAAAATGTGTCGTTTCATGGGCATGTCTCAGTTCCATTAGACATTTTTTTGACCTCTTCCAACAGTTCGTATAGGTCATACTGTTTACACAGTACCCCAGTGGCCTAAGACACTGGCCTCCTAAGCCATGGATTGTGAGTTCTAGTCTTTTCTTAAGTGGCTGAGAGCAGAGTGGCGCAGCGGAAGCGTGCTGGGCCCATAACCCAGAGGTCGATGGATCGAAACCATCCTCTGCTAAACAGATTCTTTTTAGATTTGAAGTGCAAACAAATTTTTTTAAAAATGTGTCGTTTCATGGGCATGTCTCAGTTCCATTAGACATTTTTTTGACCTCTTCCAACAGTTCGTATAGGTCATACTGTTTACACAGTACCCCAGTGGCCTAAGACACTGGCCTCCTAAGCCATGGATTGTGAGTTCTAGTCTTTTCTTAAGTGGCTGAGAGCAGAGTGGCGCAGCGGAAGCGTGCTGGGCCCATAACCCAGAGGTCGATGGATCGAAACCATCCTCTGCTAAACAGATTCTTTTTAGATTTTAAGTGCAAACAATTTTTTTTTTAAATTTGTCATTTCATTGGCATGTCTCAGTTCCATTAGACATTTTTTGACCTCTTCCAACAGTTCGTATTGGTCATACTGTTTACACAGTACCCCAGTGGCCTAAGACACTGGCCTCCTAAGCCATGGATTGTGAGTTCTAGTCTTTTCTTAAGTGGCTGAGAGCAGAGTGGCGCAGCGGAAGCGTGCTGGGCCCATAACAAAGAGGTCGATGGATGGAAACCATCCTCTGCTATACACTTTCTTTTTAGATTTAAAGTGCAAACAAAAAAATTAAAAAATGTGTCGTTTCATGGTCATGTCTCATTGCCAATATATATATTTTTTTACCTCTTCCAACAGTTCGTATAGGTCATGCTGTTTACACAGTACCCCAGTGGCCTAAGACACTGGCCTCCTAAGCCATGGATTGTGAGTTCTAGTCTTTTCTTAAGTGGCTGAGAGCAGAGTGGCGCAGCGGAAGCGTGCTGGGCCCATAACCCAGAGGTCGATGGATCGAAACCATCCTCTGCTAAACAGATTCTTTTTAGATTTCAAGTGCAAACAAAAATTTAAAAAATGTGTCGTTTCATGGGCATGTCTCAGTTCCATTAGACATTTTTTTGACCTCTTCCAACAGTTCGTATAGGTCATACTGTTTACACAGTACCCCAGTGGCCTAAGACACTGGCCTCCTAAGCCATGGATTGTGAGTTCTAGTCTTTTCTTAAGTGGCTGAGAGCAGAGTGGCGCAGCGGAAGCGTGCTGGGCCCATAACCCAGAGGTCGATGGATAGAAACCATCCTCTGCTAAACAGTTTCTTTTCAGATTTTAAGTGCAAACAAAAAATTTAAAAAATGTGTCGTTTCATGGTCATGTCTCATTGCCAATATATATTTTTTTACCTCTTCCAACAGTTCGTATAGGTCATGCTGTTTACACAGTACCCCAGTGGCCTAAGACACTGGCCTCCTAAGCCATGGATTGTGAGTTCTAGTCTTTTCTTAAGTGGCTGAGAGCAGAGTGGCGCAGCGGAAGCGTGCTGGGCCCATAACCCAGAGGTCGATGGATCGAAACCATCCTCTGCTAAACAGATTCTTTTTAGATTTCAAGTGCAAACAAAAAATTTAAAAAATGTGTCGTTTCATGGGCATGTCTCAGTTCCATTAGACATTTTTTGACCTCTTCCAACAGTTCGTATAGGTCATACTGTTTACACAGTACCCCAGTGGCCTAAGACACTGGCCTCCAAAGCCATGTATTGTGAGTTCTAGTCTTTTCTTAAGTGGCTGAGAGCAGAGTGGCGCAGCGGAAGCGTGCTGGGCCCATAACCCAGAGGTCGATGGATCGAAACCATCCTCTGCTAAACAGATTCTTTTTAGATTTTAAGTGCAAACAATTTTTTTTTTTTTTAATTTGTCATTTCATTGGCATGTCTCAGTTCCATTAGACATTTTTTTGACCTCTTCCAACAGTTCGTATTGGTCATACTGTTTACACAGTACCCCAGTGGCCTAAGACACTGGCCTCCTAAGCCATGGATTGTGAGTTCTAGTCTTTTCTTAAGTGGCTGAGAGCAGAGTGGCGCAGCGGAAGCGTGCTGGGCCCATAACCCAGAGGTCGATGGATAGAAACCATCCTCTGCTAAACAGTTTCTTTTCAGATTTTAAGTGCAAACAAAAAATTTAAAAAATGTGTCGTTTCATGGTCATGTCTCATTGCCATATATATATTTTTTTACCTCTTCCAACAGTTCTAGGTCATGCTGTTTACACAGTACCCCAGTGGCCTAAGACACTGGCCTCCTAAGCCATGGATTGTGAGTTCTAGTCTTTTCTTAAGTGGCTGAGAGCAGAGTGGCGCAGCGGAAGCGTGCTGGGCCCATAACCCAGAGGTCGATGGATCGAAACCATCCTCTGCTAAACAGATTCTTTTTAGATTTTAAGTGCAAACAAAAAATTTAAAAAATGTGTCGTTTCATGGGCATGTCTCAGTTCCATTAGACATTTTTTTGACCTCTTCCAACAGTTCGTATAGGTCATACTGTTTACACAGTACCCCAGTGGCCTAAGACACTGGCCTCCTAAGCCATGGATTGTGAGTTCTAGTCTTTTCTTAAGTGGCTGAGAGCAGAGTGGCGCAGCGGAAGCGTGCTGGGCCCATAACCCAGAGGTCGATGGATCGAAACCATCCTCTGCTAAACAGATTCTTTTTAGATTTTAAGTGCAAACAATTTTTTTAAAAAATTGTCATTTCATTGGCATGTCTCAGTTCCATTAGACATTTTTTTGACCTCTTCCAACAGTTCGTATTGGTCATACTGTTTACACAGTACCCCAGTGGCCTAAGACACTGGCCTCCTAAGCCATGGATTGTGAGTTCTAGTCTTTTCTTAAGTGGCTGAGAGCAGAGTGGCGCAGCGGAAGCGTGCTGGGCCCATAACCCAGAGGTCGATGGATGGAAACCATCCTCTGCTAAACATCTTCTTTTTAAAAATGAAAAGCAAACAGAAATGAGAAAGCTTTTCAGATTTTATCCAGTACACATTGTTTTTACTGCTTCTATCAGTTCGTACTGTTTGCAGTAGGTAAACAGTGCCCCAGTGGCCTAATGGATAAGGCACTGGCCTCCTAAGCCAGGGATTGTGGGTTCAAGTCCCATCTGGGGTGGATGGAAGTGGAGTGGCACAGCGGAAGCGTGCTGGGCCCATAACCCAGAGGTTGATCGATCGAGACCATTCTATGCTAAACATTTTCTTTTTAGATTTTAAGTGCAAACAATTTTTTTTTTTAAATTTGTCATTTCATTGGCATGTCTCAGTTCCATTATACACTTTTTTGACCTCTTCCAACAGTTCGTATTGGTCATACTGTTTACACAGTACCCCAGTGGCCTAAGACACTGGCCTCCTAAGCCATGGATTGAGAGTTCTAGTCTTTTCTTAAGTGTCTGAGAGAAGAGTGGCGCAGCGGAAGCGTGCTGGGCCCATAACAAAGAGGTCGATGGATGGAAACCATCCTCTGCTAAACAGTTTCTTTTCAGATTTTAAGTGCAAACAAAAAATTAAAAAAATGTGTCGTTTCATGGTCATGTCTCATTGCCAATATATATATTTTTTAACCTCTTCCAACAGTTCGTATAGGTCATACTGTTTACACAGTACCCCAGTGGCCTAAGACACTGGCCTCCTAAGCCATGGATTGTGAGTTCTAGTCTTTTCTTAAGTGGCTGAGAGCAGAGGCGCAGCGGAAGCGTGCTGGGCCCATAACCCAGAGGTCGATGGATCGAAACCATCCTCTGCTAAACAGATTCTTTTTAGATTTTAAGTGCAAAACAAAACATTTAAAAAATGTGTCATTTCATGGGCATGTCTCAGTTCCATTAGACATTTTTTTGACCTCTTCCAACAGTTCGTATTGGTCATACTGTTTACACAGTACCCCAGTGGCCTAAGACACTGGCCTCCTAAGCCATGGATTGTGAGTTCTAGTCTTTTCTTAAGTGGCTGAGAGCAGAGTGGCGCAGCGGAAGCGTGCTGGGCCCATAACCCAGAGGTCGATGGATCGAAACCATCCTCTGCTAAACAGATTCTTTTTAGATTTGAAGTGCAAACATTTTTTTTAAAAAATGTGTCGTTTCATGGGCATGTCTCAGTTCCATTAGACATTTTTTTGACCTCTTCCAACAGTTCGTATAGGTCATACTGTTTACACAGTACCCCAGTGGCCTAAGACACTGGCCTCCTAAGCCATGGATTGTGAGTTCTAGTCTTTTCTTAAGTGGCTGAGAGCAGAGTGGCGCAGCGGAAGCGTGCTGGGCCCATAACCCAGAGGTCGATGGATCGAAACCATCCTCTGCTAAACAGTTTCTTTTTAGATTTCAAGTGCAAACAAAAAATTTAAAAAATGTGTCGTTTCATGGTCATGTCTCATTGCCAATATATATATTTTTTTAACTCTTCCAACAGTTCCTTTAGGTCATGCGTTTACACAGTAACCCAGTGGCCTAAGACACTGGCCTCCTAAGCCAAGGATTGTGAGTTCTAGTCTTTTCTTAAGTGGCTGAGAGCAGAGTGGCGCAGCGGAAGCGTGCTGGGCCCATAACCCAGAGGTCGATGGATCGGAACCATCCGCTGCTAAACATCTTCTTTTTAAAAATGAAAAGCAAACAGAAATGAGAAAGCTAAATTTCATTTGCGTCTCTCAGTGCTATCCAGTACACATTGTTTTTACTGCTTCTATCAGTTCGTACTGTTTGCAGTAGGTAAACAGTGCCCCAGTGGCCTAATGGATAAGGCACTGGCCTCCTAAGCCAGGGATTGTGGGTTCAAGTCCCATCTGGGGTGGATGGAAGTGGAGTGGCACAGCGGAAGCGTGCTGGGCCCATAACCCAGAGGTTGATGGATCGAGACCATCCTTTGCTAAACAGATTCTTTTTAGATTTTAAGTGCAAACAAAAAAAAAAATGTGTCGTTTCATGGGCATGTCTCAGTTCCATTAGACATTTTTTTGACCTCTTCCAACAGTTCGTATAGGTCATACTGTTTACACAGTACCCCAGTGGCCTAAGACACTGGCCTCCTAAGCCATGGATTGTGAGTTCTAGTCTTTTCTTAAGTGGCTGAGAGCAGAGTGGCGCAGCGGAAGCGTGCTGGGCCCATAACCCAGAGGTCGATGGATCGAAACCATCCTCTGCTAAACAGATTCTTTTTAGATTTTAAGTGCAAACAATTTTTTTTTTTAATTTGTCATTTCATTGGCATGTCTCAGTTCCATTATACATTTTTTTGACCTCTTCCAACAGTTCGTATTGGTCATACTGTTTACACAGTACCCCAGTGGCCTAAGACACTGGCCTCCTAAGCCATGGATTGAGAGTTCTAGTCTTTTCTTAAGTGTCTGAGAGAAGAGTGGCGCAGCGGAAGCGTGCTGGGCCCATAACAAAGAGGTCGATGGATGGAAACCATCCTCTGCTATACACTTTCTTTTTAGATTTAAAGTGCAAACAAAAAATTTAAAAAATGTGTCGTTTCATGGTCATGTCTCATTGCCAATATACATTTTTTTAACCTCTTCCAACAGTTCGTATAGGTCATACTGTTTACACAGTACCCCAGTGGCCTAAGACACTGGCCTCCTAAGCCATGGATTGTGAGTTCTAGTCTTTTCTTAAGTGGCTGAGAGCAGAGTGGCGCAGCGGAAGCGTGCTGGGCCCATAACCCAGAGGTCGATGGATCGAAACCATCCTCTGCTAAACTGATTCTTTTAGATTTTAAGTGCAAACAATTTTTTTAAAAAATTTGTCATTTCATGGCATGTCTCAGTTCCATTATACATTTTTTTGACCTCTTCCAACAGTTCGTAAAGGTCATGCTGTTTACACAGTACCCCAGTGGCCTAAGACACTGGCCTCCTAAGCCATGGATTGTGAGTTCTAGTCTTTTCTTAAGTGGCTGAGAGCAGAGTGGTGCAGCGGAAGCGTGCTGGGCCCATAACAAAGAGGTCGATGGATGGAAACCATCCTCTGCTAAACAGATTCTTCTTAGATTTTAAGAGCAAACAAAAAATTTAAAAAATGTGTCGTTTCATGGGCATGTCTCATTGCCAATATATACATTTTTTTACCTCTTCCAACAGTTCCTTTAGGTCATGCGTTTACACAGTAACCCAGTGGCCTAAGACACTGGCCTCCTAAGCCATGGATTGTGAGTTCTAGTCTTTTCTTAAGTGGCTGAGAGCAGAGTGGCGCAGCGGAAGCGTGCTGGGCCCATAACCCAGAGGTCGATGGATCGAAACCATCCTCTGCTAAACAGATTCTTTTTAGATTTTAAGTGCAAACAAAAATTTAAAAAATGTGTCTTTTCATGGGCATGTCTCAGTTCCATTAGACATTTTTTTGACCTCTTCCAACAGTTCGTATAGGTCATACTGTTTACACAGTACCCCAGTGGCCTAAGACACTGGCCTCCTAAGCCATGGATTGTGAGTTCTAGTCTTTTCTTAAGTGGCTGAGAGCAGAGTGGCACAGCGGAAGCGTGCTGGGCCCATAACCCAGAGGTCGATGGATCGAAACCATCCTCTGCTAAACTGATTCTTTTTAGATTTTAAGTGCAAACAATTTTTTTTTTTAAATTTGTCATTTCATTGGCATGTCTCAGTTCCATTAGACATTTTTTTGACCTCTTCCAACAGTTCGTACAGGTCATACTGTTTACACAGTACCCCAGTGGCCTAAGACACTGGCCTCCTAAGCCATGGATTGTGAGTTCTAGTCTTTTCTTAAGTGGCTGAGAGCAGAGTGGCGCAGCGGAAGCGTGCTGGGCCCATAACCCAGAGGTCGATGGATCGGAAACCATCCGCTGCTAAACATCTTCTTTTTAAAAAAGCATGAGAAAGCCATTTGTCTCTCAGTGCTATCCAGTACACATTGTTTTTACTGATTTCGTACTGTTTGCAGTAGGTAAACAGTGCCCCAGTGGCCTAATGGATAAGCACTGGCCTCCTAAGCCAGGGATTGTGGGTTCAAGTCCCAAAGCGTGCTGGGCCCATAACCCAGAGGTTGATGGATCGAGACCATCCTCTGCTAAACATTTTCTTTTTAGATTTTAAGTTTTAAAAAATGTGTCGTTTCATTGGCATGTCTCAGTTCCATTATACATTTTTTTGACCTCTTCCAACAGTTCGTATAGGTCATACTGTTTACACAGTACCCCAGTGGCCTAAGACACTGGCCTCCTAAGCCATGGATTGTGAGTTCTAGTCTTTTCTTAAGTGGCTGAGAGCAGAGTGGCGCAGCGGAAGCGTGCTGGGCCCATAACCCAGAGGTCGATGGATCGAAACCATCCTCTGCTAAACTGATTCTTTTTAGATTTTAAGTGCAAACAATTTTTTTTTTTTTTTAATTTGTCATTTCATTGGCATGTCTCAGTTCCATTAGACATTTTTTTGACCTCTTCCAACAGTTCGTATTGGTCATACTGTTTACACAGTACCCCAGTGGCCTAAGACACTGGCCTCCTAAGCCATGGATTGAGAGTTCTAGTCTTTTCTTAAGCGTCTGAGAGAAGAGTGGCGCAGCGGAAGCGTGCTCGGCCCATAACAAAGAGGTCGATGGATGGAAACCATCCTCTGCTATACACTTTCTTTTTAGATTTAAAGTGCAAACAATTTTTTTTTAAAAAATGTGTCGTTTCATGGTCATGTCTCATTGCCAATATACATTTTTTTAACCTCTTCCAACAGTTCGTATAGGTCATACTGTTTACACAGTACCCCAGTGGCCTAAGACACTGGCCTCCTAAGCCATGGATTGTGAGTTCTAGTCTTTTCTTAAGTGGCTGAGAGCAGAGTGGCGCAGCGGAAGCGTGCTGGGCCCATAACCCAGAGGTTGATGGATAGAAACCATCCTCTGCTAAACAGTTTCTTTTCAGATTTTAAGTGCAAACAAAAAATTTAAAAAATGTGTCGTTTCATGGTCATGTCTCATTGCCAATATATATTTTTTTTACCTCTTCCAACAGTTCGTATAGGTCATAC